>NC_064809.1:5416201-5447481 GCF_023721935.1 Panthera uncia | reverse complement strand
GGAGGGGAAAACACAGAACCTTAGACACTGGATATCTGGTCTTCAGGGCTCTGCAATCATCCTGAATCACAGCCCTTTGAAGAAAATCTATTCATTTAAATGCCCACAGACCTCTCCATAGCCCCAGGATACAAAAGCCTGCTTGCTAAAATTAACACGCGACTCAGTCCCCGTCTTGTGGTTGGTGATTCATCCAGCCGGGCCTGGCTCAGCTGTGTGGTTCTTAGGCTGCGTGATTTGGCAGTCTGACCAATGTAGGCTTACCCCCAGCTGTGGCTGGGCAAAACCAAGCAGGATCGTTAAGTTCTCCTGGCCTCAGTTCCACATCTGCGAAGTGGGTATAACAATATCTATGTTGCATTTAAAGCACCCGGTGCTATTAGACGAATAGCTACCATTTCGGTACTTACTCTGTGCCAGAAACTGTCAAGGTCTCTTCACTTCTAAGATTGAATCCTCACAAAAAGCCTGAAAAGTAATTATGGTATTTCTTCACTTCTAAGGAGAATTTTTGTCTTCATTTAACACATCCAGAAGTTGAACTGTGTCTCGCATCGGATGTACGTATGGTTTGTTCTATTTTGCGTGAAAACTTAACAAATCAGTGGTGAATCTTATAATAAAAAAAAAGTGGTATGAACATCCCCGCTTTACGAACAGGAAGCAAGTTAAAAAACATGACAAGTAACTTGTCCAATGCCACGCATCTAGAACGTGGTGGGACAGTCGGACGGACCTGGGACCATCCGTCTCCAAAGCCTGGGGGTGCCCCATCAATTCGTGGCTGGCTGCCTCCCCTGGCCCCAACCCCTGGATTCTACCACACAGCCAGGACTTGGAAATGAGCTGAGTCCCCCACCCCAGGCCTTAAGAGCCGCCTCTGCCCCTTTCCTCACCAGATATAGTTGCCAGAACAAACAGGTGAGATGTCTTTAGACCAGTTCAACTGACATGTCCAAAGTAGTATGTCCCTGATGCTTGCGGCTTAGTTAAGGCCTCAGGGAACCGAAAACGGACAGCTTACCTGTACCCCCACCCACCCACCCACCCACCCCCAGCATCGAGGATTCGTCGACGATGCCATGTCATGAAGTTTGTTTTTTTTTTTTTAACATTTGTTTTGAGAGAGAGAGAGAGCAGGCGTGTGCAGGGGAGGGGCGGAGAGAGGGAGACAGAGAATCCCAAGCAGGCTCCACACTGTCAAGGTGGAGCTGGGGCTCCGTCTCACGAACCGTGAGATCATGAGCTGAACCAAAACTAAGAGTCAACTCTCAGCCAGCTGAGCCACCTAGGCACCTCCCTTTTTGGGGAGCACGTTATACACGGGGGACACTTCCCCGCTGAGCCCACCCTGATCCCTACTACCATCCCGTATCTCCCCCAACCCAGCCGGCCCCAATCTGCACTTCACCCCGTGCATTGAATCTTACGCGGCCAACGATCCCTGTGCGTGAAAGAGATGAGGCTTCTGCCATTGGCAGCCAGGCAATTGAGTATCTCCAAAGACGTCTCCCCGGGAATGTGCAAACGATCCTCTTTAGTCCTAAGTGGCAAAAGTACCACGTTTTGAGGTGCCTCTGTTGTCTCTATGGGGGTTCTCTTTTAGTACGGTCTTAGGAGTATGTCCGAACCTGCAGGCTGAGAAACCAGTGCCTTTATAAAGATTACCTGGGCCATCGATGCATTGACTGTAAAGCCTGCTCACATGCTGAGAAAATCTTGATTTAAACCCACTCATGCTGTGTTGAAAAAATGTGAGCTCAAAATGAAGTGTTTAAAACAACCTTCATAGCGTTAACTCCACCAGACTTCAGTTGCCCTGTCTTTAGTCTAAAAGATCGCAGGGGCACCTGGACGGCTCAGTCGGTTAAACATCTCTGACTCTTGGTATCGGCCCAGGTCACGAGCTCACAGTACGTGAGTTCAAGACCTGCATTTGGGCTCTGTGCTGACCTTGCAGAGCCTGCTTGGGATTCTCGCTCTCTCTGACCCTCCCCTGCACTCTCTCTTAAAATAAATAAACATAAAAAGAAAATAAGATTGCAAAGGTGTGGGGCAAAGATGAAATAAAAGCCTTTGGGAATCTAGGAGAGTCTGCACATTTTTCTGATCACTCTGGATGGGTCTCCAATTTGTATTTTAGGATAATTAGGATAACAGATTTGTTGCAAAATTTCTCAGCGTGTTGCTTCCCTTCTGCTCACAACGTTGTTAATGACTTTGAAGTTAAAATAGTTACATTGTGGAATCTCAGTATTTCCTTTGTGGTTTATTTTACTGCCTTTAAGCTGGACTTTTGTCCACCCAATATTTTCTTCTCCTTTTCAACAGTTTGATCCTTTTTGAACACTGAGGTCAAAATGGATAGTGCAATGCTATGATCTAATTAGCTTCTTCTCAAATAGCGGACTAATTTTCCCAGTTCTGTTTACTAAAATATCCCGTTTATAAAAAATATCCCCAACGATGCTGGCGAGAAAAATGTTAAATGAGCCAAGGGCAGAGGGAGAGGAGAGTCGGGCTGGCTGGAGGCTCCCACCAGCGGGTCTGGACTGCAGGTGGGAGCCTCCAGCATAAAGAATGCAGGTGCCAGGGCACTTGGGAGGCTCAGTCGGTTAAGATCCGACTTCGGCTCAGGTCACGATCTCACAGTTTGTGAGTTCGAGGCCCACATCAGGCTCTGTGCTGACGGCTCAGGGCCCGGAGCCTGCTTTGGATTCTGTGTCTCCCTCTCTCTCTGGCCTTCTCGGGCTTGCACTCTCTCAAAAATAAATAAAACGTTAAAAAGAATTCTTTTTAAAGAACGCAGGTACCGCCCTGCCTTGCTGACAGCAAAGCCACCAGCTGCTTTCTCACCGTGAGCCCCTCCAAACACCCTCATGCTCGCTCCCCACCCCTCGCTGGCCGCCCACCTTTCTGGCCCAGTGCTATCTATCTGCTGCCTCTTGGAAGTGCCAGTAAAATTCTTGGAGGAACTTCTGCCAAGACAGATTTGGGGCATGACCTGGGGATTTCGGAAATCTGGGCCTGACGTGCTGCTGCTGCTGCTGCTGCTGACTCCTCTGGAGACCCTGACCACCTGAGCAGCAGCCGAGCACCGCAGGGAGCACGTGGGGAGGGCCAGCCCATTCTCCCGGCCCGACGGGCAAGCAGCTTTTAAAGCCCACCGGACGCCTCACCTGTTGCACTGCTAACTCCCGTTACCGTGGAAAGACCCCGGCCACGTGGAGGTGACATTTTACAGCGGTTAAAGCCACAAGCTTGAGAGTCCCAGAGACCTGGATCGGAACCACTAAAACCGGCCTGCCACGCTCAGGGCTAAGTTGCTTTCCTTCAGGGAGTCTCATGTTCTTTATCTGCAAAACGGGCCTGGCAACAGCAGGTTAACTCCCAGGGCGCCCCGAAGGATCACTGAAGATCATTAACTCGATATTTATTTAGTCTTGTAGCTGTTAGTACTTAGCACAATGACTTTATCTGCTACAGGGGAACTCCTGCTCTGGCTTTCAAGGTACAAAGAGCCACAGGGTGTCTGGCTCACGTCGGGGACCCAGTGAGCGAATCCATTTCCTTCTGGCATCCACCGTCCTGCGGCTTCCTGCCCCTCTCCTCCCCCTGACTCACCCACCTGGTCACCCTCTCGTCAATATTTATCCAGTAATTATAGCTCTGGCCCAAGGTCACACACAGATGGATCTCAGAGTTTGCCCAAAAGGTCACGACACCTGCGGACTCTCGTGACCCAGCAGGCCCGGGTTTTGAAAACGTGCACACATCCTCCTTCAGGACGGCCTTCTAATCTCCTGGGGCCATAACCTGAGAGACTGGCCCGACCTAGGGGTGAAGACCCACATCTGCGAAGGCCACGTCTCCAAGCCCTGCACCCAACGCACAGCGAGCGCTGAAACGTGGGCTCAGAACTTGAGAGCCCAGCCCGCACGGGGGTGTTCGCACCCCAGTCACCGGACAAGGCCCTTTACCCAAATGCTCTGCCCACCATGCCGGTTACAGAGAACCTCGGGAGTCGTTTCAAATGGAGGTGCCCAACTGCCGACTCCTGCTCTCTTCGCACCTGGGGCGGAGAACGCGTCAGGGACGCGCAAAGACGAATTTGGGAGAAGGGCTATTTCTGGAGTCTTTAACAGTGGGGCCCGTGGAGGAAAACTCGGACCCGGTGAGGGCACTGCTGGTCGCCAATCCTCTGCCTGAAGGAAATGCTCCGGGCTCTCGTTCAGCCCTCAGCCTGGTCTGCGAGCGTCCTCATCGGTAGGCATGAAGGTGCGGAAGGAGAGTAACTTGCTCGAGGTGTGGCAGACTGGTCCTAGACGTGGACCGAGTGTTTTCCCCCAGCAGAAACCGGAAAGGGGCTGGGGTGGGGGGGGGATGGTGGAAGGAACCCGGAACCTGAAACACAATGGCTTCCTGTAATCCGCCCAGGGCCCGTCCCACTGGGCGATGCTTGTGTAAGAGACACCGCTGCCGTTCAAAGGGCTGAGGGGGAAAGGACACGGGGTGAAGGGGATGCGAATTGCTGGGGCGCTCTGCCTGCGGTAATGGGACATCCACACGGGGGTATGCACTGGCCAAAACCCGTGCAACCAGAGGGAGCCCTAGTGTTCACCACGGATTCTAGTCAACCGTAACGCATCGATGCTGGCAATCAGTACTGGCACGTCCTGTTTAAAGATGACAGGGCTGGCGGGTCGGTCAGGAGCCCAGCGAGAGCCACCCAGTGCGTTGACCACAAGTGTCAGCTGAAGACGTTTCTTCCCGCCTCCCCCCTCCCACCCCCCAGAAAGGACCAGGGGCGCACTTCATCAGCGTATTTCAATCAGGTATTTTATTGTTCTGGCAACTGCAAAATATACAAATTTCTGAAAAGCATCCCCTGTTTGAAAGCTGGCACAGCGTCATCCCAGGTCATTAATTCAGACAACTATACAGAACACAGAGAAGTCATGAGTCACACGTAAAAGGCCCCCCAAAACCAACCACGGAACTATACCCAATCTATACAGCTTTCTATTTTCAGGCTCCCTTATACATATTAAATAAATAAATAGCACATCTGCTATCAAAATAATAAAAAAATAAATTTCAAGTATTACAAACGAAAAACATCATTGGTGCGGCCGTTCCTCTGCTGCCCGCAAATGACGAGCTCCGCCCACGGTCTCCGGACAGAATGAGGAGAAGGGGAAACCCACCCACAAACAACTATGCCAAGTGAACAAAATTGGTCCCAGGTGGTTTTCGGGGGGCCGGGGGGGGGGGGGGGGGGAGAGGCCATAGTCAGAGTGGCAGGAGCCCGGTGAGTGCAGGTCAAACACGTCCCCCAGCTGGCGCCTCGAGTCCGATCACGACTTTCAGTTGGGCAGCCTTCTGCAACCTCTGAGGTCTCACTCCTCGTCCGCTGGCACGTTCTGTCGCCTCCTCTAGGCCCCGACAAACGCGTGTGCAGGATGTTCGCTTCGGTGGGTACTGACCTCAGCAGCTGGAGGCGGGCGGGGCACCCACACCCACACCCAGCCCCGCGAGCATCATCGGCAGGAAGGGTCAAAGCTCAGCGTGGGCTCCGACAACCGGTGGGAAAAGGAGGCCAGAGAGAGGGACACGTGGAAGCCGTTTCGCAAGAGCTGGGCTGCCAGGGAGAAGACCAACCCACAAGCACACGCTTGTGCCCGTGCACACTCGCCACCCGACGAGACTCAGTTGGCAGGAAAGGGAAAATAGCCCTTCTTCGGTTACACAGGAACAGAGATGTTACATATCCTCGGGCACGGTGCCCGGCTGGGGAGGAGGTGGGGGGGAGGGGGCGGGTTTTGGTGTGAAACCCACGAACTTGACCGCAGGGCATCTACAGCACATCCCAGTTTCCCACTGAACCCCAACCAGAGAAACACGCGTTGTCCGGTGCCCTCTCCGGATGTCCAAGGCCCCACAGCCGCGCTCCCAGAGCCTGTCCCGTAAGACAAGAGGGGGCGAGACCGTCAGGCTCAAAAGCAGAGGGCAAGCAAGGGAAGCGACCTTTGCCTCCAGCTTTGAGAGGTCCTTCAAAGGGTCGCTTGGACAAATCCTACGCCGGAGTCTCCAAATCGTTCTGTCTGGGCCTCAAGACGCCTCCTTTTCCCCAGGACGTGGAGGCAACGAGGAGAAACCAGGAGGCAGAAACTACAGGTATCTAGAACCACACGTCTCCCTGCTGTGAGCCACCCCAAAAAGATGCCACAGGTGCCACGAACACCAGCGAGGACACCGTCTTCTTCGGACTTCGCAGCCACTGGGCACCCGCTGGGCGTAGGGCAGGTGTTCCACAAAAACAAGCAGGACTGAGCTCAGTCCTCAGTCCTGCCAGGAGACCACAGGCAGCCTCCTGGAGGAAGTGGCTGCAAGTGAGGTCTCGGCTGGGCCACCGTCCCCACCTGGGAAGCACAGGGAGGTGACGAACATCCTGGAGGAAGGAGGTGACCCTTGATCATCTCTGTGCCACCATCCGGGTCAGCCTGGCAATGATCCACATGACTTGCTCTCTGGCTGGTTTCCTGGGTCCCTCCGAGCTCCCCATGGCACGGGCGCACCCGACTCCCCACGTTCTTTCCGAGCTCCAGCCCCCACGGGCACAAACCCCAAACATGTAAGTTCGTGGAGAGAAGGTACAACCTTCAGGTCCCGCCTTCTGCCGTTGAAAAAGTGCAAAAGCAAGCAGCTCCAGGGGGGGGCCTGGGGCCCAGGCGGGAGGGCAGAGACGGCAGAGCTCCCTGGGGGGGGTGAGGCCCCGGGACTGTTCCGGCAGAACCTTTCCTTTTGCCTGCACGGCCACACTGTGCGTGAGTCACCCTCTTCCGAGGCAGGACGCAGACCCGGCAAGCTGTGGACGCATTGCACGGTGGCTCAGAGCCTTCACCCTCCTCCTCCGGGACCGGCCCCAACCCAGCACGTGCCCGAGTCCTGCCCTCACGAGGCAACGTCCGGGGCCACGACTCACAGAAGAGCCTTGTGACAGTTTTCAACATCCCTTCTTCTTCAGCAACTAGACCCCCTTCGATTTTAGGATTCTGGGGCCCGTGTCCTCTCCCCAGGCTGGGAACATACCAGATCAGGATCACAGAAACGAAACAAAACAGAAGAGCCTGGAGGCCACCGTCCCCTCCTCAGGGCCCTCTCTCACCTCTTCCACCGCTCATTGTCCTTTCCGAGCCTCGTGGGGGGTCAGCGAGGCTGGGGGCGGGGGGGGGGGCGCCAGCGCGGGGTGCGCACACGGGAGGGGCCTCCTGGGGTCTCAGCTGCCGTCGGGGGCACGGTTCTGTCTGAGCGGCGGGCCCCTCTTCTACACCACCCACCCTGTTCGGAAGACGTCCTGGGGATGGCTGGCCTCGGGCGGGTGGAAAAGCACTAAGGAAAAGCTGCAGGAACAGAACTGGCACGGAGCCGACGGGCCTGCCTCAGTGCATCCTGGTGTCGATGCCACTCTGGGTGCTCTTCATGTTCTGTTTCCAGAAGAGAGGGGCGAGGAAGGGGAGTTAGCATTTCCTGTCGACTAGGCTTCTCAAGACCAAAGCCATGCATGTGAGACCGCCCACCTCCCCCAGACAGAAAAACACAACCCTGGATGGGCGTCCTCACCAACTGGGCAGAAGAAAGCCCAGGGAGGCTCCGGGAATGTGGCGGGGGTTAAGCCCAGAGCTGCCCAGGGGGAAGGGCCTGGCAAGGCCGGGGGAGGCCAGGCATCTGCCTCTAGATGGGGAAGGAGGGTGGGGTGGCCCTGGCGGGTCAGAGCTCTGGGGAGCACTGAGCGCCAGCACCTAAGGAAGCCTCCAGGGCCTGGCCCTTTCGCATCTCGAGATCGCCCCCGCCCACACCCAGGGCCCTCCTGCTGCCCGCGGCCGGGCAGGGGACGAGCCGGGACTCTCCTCCCAACGGGGTTCAGGTAGACCGTAAGCTCCAGCCCCCAGAACCCACATTCTAGGAACATGGGCTCAGCAGCTAGAACACAGGTGCCCTGGGCTGAGTGGACGTCACAGGGGAGGACCCAGGCAGAGAAGGCAGGTGTCACTCACTAAAGCTCTCTTCCTGTTCCAACAAAAGCAATCTTGGCCACAAGTCCCACCCCTGAGAAGCTGCCAGAATCAAAAACCCCTTAAAAATGTTCTTTGGGGTGGTGGCTGACTCTTGATTTTGGCTTAGGTCACGATCTCATGGTTCCTGAGTTCGAGCCCCACGTCGGGCTCTGTGCCTGGGATTCTCTCTCTCCCTGTCTCCCTGCCCCTCCCCTGCTCACACTCTCTCTCTCTCAACGTTAAAAAAAATAGTTTTTCAATCGGCTGGGAACAGATGACAGCTGCCACTGCACAGCAGCGGGCTCTCTGCCTGACTTGAATCCGCCGCAAAGAAAGGAAACACCACTTTTATAAGTGTTCTTTCCCTCCCTGTGTCCACCAAGACGGTCTTAAAGGGACAGGGTGAGGGGAGCGTGGACGCCGGACACACACATATGCAGGATCATGGCAGCCCATTCCCCTCCAGGCAGAACCAAGGGCCCACCGTGGGG
Organism: Panthera uncia; assembly: GCF_023721935.1. Taxonomy (NCBI): domain Eukaryota; kingdom Metazoa; phylum Chordata; class Mammalia; order Carnivora; family Felidae; genus Panthera; species Panthera uncia. The sequence continues at coordinate 5,438,933 of NC_064809.1, read as the reverse complement.
AAATCTCTAGGGACTCGCAGAACCCGCACTCAGACCTGAGCCCACTCTCAGCCCGACTCCGCCCAGGCCACCCGACCCTCCAGTCACGAGCACATCAGACAGTGTCTGTGAGTGGGGGTCTCCCAGGAGGACCCTGTGGCCTTGCACCCAGTCTCCCCCGATGGGGTCAGAGCCCGGGATGCTGCCAGATCCCGCTGCACCTGCCGGCTTCAACCCACCCTCAGACATCTCGCGCCCAAGGCTCCGAGCACCCACGGATGATAGATGCAACAATGACACTGGGGACCACGTCACGTCACTCACTCATGGTGCCCTGGCTCAGGCCACACGGAGGGGAAGGAGGGAACGAGAGAGAGAGAGAGAGAGGACCTCGAGACAATGGTGCTGCTCTTGAAAGACACAAGTCGTCCGGCACGGGTGTATGAGTCACATACTGCACGATGGCCCGTCGTCACACAGACCAAGATGCCCTGACAGGCTGAGATGCCATGACTCGGGGAGATGCAGAGGGGACAGAGAGGGGCATGCACCGAGCCATTTACCTTTCCAAGGTTAGTAGGGAGAAAACTTTGAGAAAATGTGACAAACAGTTCGTCTTTCAAGCATAGTGGGGGGAAGGGAAGAAACATGTCGGAAAAGAAAAACAAAACAAAACATTTTTAGTACTATCTTCTTTTCAGTGCGCATTTGAAACTTAAAAATCAAGGATGGCCGGATGGTCTGGTGGCCGGGAGCACTAGTGTGGCCCCCCAGGGCGCTGCATCCATCCGGGCTGTCGTCACTGATGGTGACAGTTTCACCATGAAGCCACGATTGCTGGTGTCCTCAGGCCACAACCCGTAAGCCCCCAGGGGTGCCCCACACTCCCCAGGCTCCCGGTGCTCCTGCTACTCAGGAGAAGAAATCCTACTGGCCTGTGTGGAAGGGACGGCGGGGGGGGGGGGGGCATCAAAATACAGAGCAAGTGCAAGCCCAGGGGCCTCGGGCATCCCCCCAAAGTTCAGGGCACTACCTCCCCCACGATAACGACTACACTCCGCCAGACCCTGAGTACGCACTGGGCACTCCGCTAAGTGCTACGTGTATCCTCTCCTGATCAAAAACACCTCAAAGTGTCACCGCCCTCACCTTACAGACAAGGAAGTAGATGTGCCAGAATTGCGTCACCTCGCCCAGAATTCTAAAGAGGGAGGGTAGTAAAACCGAGACCCAAGCCCGGCTCAGTTCGATTTTAGTGGTAAGGTGTGGGGCCTGCAATCCCAGACACGGGCCCACGCTCCCAGGCTGGGCTGGATGCTGGGACCCCAGAGTGGCGTGGCGGGTCCAGAGGAGACATTTCTGCTGAACTGGAGGCATTCTAGCCGGAAGCACTATTAGCCACAGAGACAGGCAAGGTCAACCTCGGAAGGTGGGGGGATGTGCCTGAGAGGACCCTCCCAGCAGGAAGAGCTCTTTCCTGGCAACATCAGGCCACGGCCCAAAAAGAACAGAATATGCACAGAGGCAAAAGCGGAAGGCTCCAAATCCAAAGGCCCGTTTTCACCAAGGGGAACTCTTGATCTAGACGCACTCCGTGTTCTACGCCTGGCTTCAAGGAGGTACCGGACATGGGGCGATTCGTCTTTAAGACTGAGTTTAATGGACAGTTACACACCCAGCCGTGGAGGGCGGCTGCATGGGGACCCTGCAAGGGCTAGAAAGGAAACCCAACAGCTCGGCCCGGTGCCTCACAGCTGCCCGGGACAGGGGTAGGTGAGCAGTCCCTTGACCGTTCCCAGAAACCAGCAGAGAGAAAGCAGTCAGCCTTCAGGACCAGGAGACCCGTTCAAGTCCTGGTTCTGCTACTGGCCGGCCGGCCGGCCGTAGGCAGGTGCCTCCCCCTCGGTCATCTGGTAAAAGGGACAGAACTGCCCTGCAGACCTCCTGGGCTTATTTTAAGGCCCAAAGGCACGGAACACACGTGAGCAAGCACTTTCGCCGTGAGCTGTCCAGTATCCCAAAATAGATTTCCCCGCAGGCGGTGCCACGGAATCCAAGCACCATGCTCCACTACTATTTTCCAAGAACAAGCCCCGCTTTGAAGCTGACAGGCTGGACTCCTTAAGCCAGCTCAGTTTTTGCATCAAGTGGCGAAAAGAACTTAATCAGCAAAAGGGAGGACGGGCAGGTGTGACCTGAGGGGCTAGGGTGAGGCGCACTGGAACAGCGGAGACACTGAATTATCCAGCAGGCGCTCCGGCGGACCCTTAACCAGAAACTTCCTGCAGGGAGAGCTCCGGCCAAAGGAGAGGGGAAACCAAGGGTCTGACCGGAACACTGCACCTGACCTTGAACGTGACCGTTAAGGCTAAGCACGTGCTGGTACAGGACAACAGGACCCAGAACTACAGTTTCCCAGGGTGTCAGGGTCCGGGAGCCTCTGCGAGGACAGAAGGGGGGGGTGGGGGCTTCAGGGCTGCAGCCCCCACCACACTCCCACCAAGAGTCCGTCCTCCATTTGTTTTGCAGATTTTGCCTTCTAACGCGCAAGGCCTCTCCAAGGGGAGGCACAGAACTTAAAAGACAATGCAAGGGGCAGAAGACCCAGCCTGGCATGGAAATCTGACTCTGAAGGAAAAAGCAGACTTCTGTCAAGCTCGGGCCACCGCGAGCACTGGTAACTGGGACCCCGAGGGGCGTGCGAGAAGCCAGCCGTGTGCAGCAAGTGCTGGCAGCCAGACGCGCTGAAGGCAGCTGGGCCATGTGGCTTCTTGTCTCCTTTTCTAGAAGTTCATGAATCCTCCCTCCCTCCGCCCCCATGCCCATCCTTCTCTATCAGATATGACAAAACCCGTCACCACCCGCACCATTTTCACAGGCAAAAGGCCAAACCCACAAGCAAGGAGAAAGAGGGGCGAGTGGCAAAACGATTCAGAGAAAAATACTTACAAACAGGCTTTCCCTAGCAAAGGCTGCAGAGAGAAAAAGCGGAGAGAGAGAAGTCAGTAGAGGACAGGGTACAGGCCCCGAGTCATTCGAAACCAAGGCATCCTCTGTGGGGACACGAAGCCCTGTCCTGCCTCCCGGCCTGGCCCACCCAACGGCTTCCAGACGTCCCGGGGATTTGGCCTGGCCACCTCAAAGGACGGTCCCGTCCAAGTCGGGGGAGCCCCAGCCACGCGTCCTCTATGACCCTCCTCCGGGTCGGCCCCACATACCATCCGACCCCGGCCCAGGCCAGTGCCCCCCACATGTCTGCAACAGCAGCCGCTGAACTTCCAACTATGACCCCACGGTCTCCACCACAACTGGGCGTCACAGGCAGACCGCTTCGGATCTCAGCCTTCACAGAAAAACGCAGTAAAATCCTACAGCTACTGCCAGTGGGGACACCACGTGTCGGCCGCTCAGCACGAACTACCTCGCTGGCCCTGCCTCTTGCAGTAGGTGCCACGCCCCCATTCCACAGACAGGAAAACTGAGGCCTGAAGAGGTTCGGTGGCCTCCCCGAGGCTGCACGGCCCTCTCCCCCCCATCCCGATTCCAGACACCACAGAATTCAAATGAGCTTGAGGAGAAATGCAGGATAAGTCTGTGGGCCTCAGCACGGAGCTCGTAAGTCTGACTCAAAATTCAGCCCGTGAGTTATCTGTTAAGAGCCCAGACGTGGTGGGTGGGGGTGGAGGTGGGGGGGAGGCCTCAAGGTGGCCCCCAAATATGTGCCCAGGAGTTTCTATGTCTCACGTGTTGGCAAAGATTCTTGGCTGTCACCGAGGAAAAGACTGCTCTTCTGAAAATAAATCTTCATGTCCAACAGCCAAGAGCCTTCAGCTTTTAATCTCCGTAGCACACGACACAAGTAAAATCTAACTAGATTTTTGCTTACTGGTGTTTTTACTACCTGCTAAAGTAACTACGTGATGAAAGAAAGTGGCTGTTCCCAGGCCATCCTGCGAGTCTGGCTGTCCAGGTTCTAACCCGGCTCTGGAGGGGGACACACTTTTCTCTAACTGGGGACCGGATGCAAGGGAGCACGCAAGGAAGGTCCTCAGCCACTGGCCTGGGACAGAAAAGACGTCCTCAGGCCACACGTGGCCAAGGGCTCAGAGCTGAATGGAAACTTCTAGGGTTTTGTCTTCAATCTTGTTTGAGAAAACAAAGGGTTCGGGAATGTGAGCGGGACGCAGACTCGGCCATTTCTTCTGCTCTGCCCAGTTTTCTGTTCCTCAGGAAAGAGGTGTGTGCGCTCAGGTCGGCGAGGAAGGACCCCAGGGTGTCACGGACCTCGTGGGAGGGCGTGCCCACGTTCTCCCCGTCCACCGCCCACACGCGCTGCCCACGGCTGCTCTCCTCCCGACCCAGACTGACTGTGAGGAAGGAGAGGGGAGAACGCACTTGTCCAGGCAGCTGCGTGGGCACCTCCGGGGGCAGGCAGTTGGGCAGGGCAGCGGAGGGAGAAGCCACATGCTCCTCAAAGCTGTTGATGCGAGGCTTTTTGGTGGGCTCGGGGCTGGCTAGTGGGGTGACACTATTGCGTCTCATGAGCGGGTTAGGTCCCTTCTTTGCATCCTAAGCGAGACAAAGACAAAAGAGAGAAGGCGACAGTTACAAGGAGTGGGGAAGTATATAAGCCAAAAAAACCCCAAACCAAACCAAAAACGTTTCTCTGCTTCTGGATTTCCCAGATACGAGACTGACCGCGGCGACTGGCCCCGGGGACCAGCAGGGGTGCCATGCTGTCCTGCGTCCCCAGTCTGCAAGAACAAGGGATGACCTCCTGAGCCCCTGTGCCGGAACATTCCAAGACACCCACTCGGACAAGCACAACATTCAAGGCAGGCGAAGGGAGAACACAAGACCAGCTCTGCAGACAGTCATTCAAAGGCGGCAGATGATGAGTCGGAGAAAAGAACCCGGCCGCCAGCCTCCAAGAGAGCCAAGGAAGGGGGAGGGAGGCCTGAGTGGGAGGCTCAGGTCAACCACTGAGGGCAGGGAGGAGAAGGTGTCGGTGCCAGACTCCCTGCGCTGACCGTGAGCCAGGATCTGCACAGCAGACAAGGAACAGCGCCCGCTCCCCATCACTGCCCCCCCCGGCTTGGGACGAGGAGTGCTGGCTTCAACCCCTGCCAGGGGACTAGAGGTGCAGAAACCCCGAGGTGGGCAGCAAGGCAAGCCAGGCCCAAACACGAGCCTTCCCGCCAAGTGACGACACAGTGGAGCGAGGACCTGTGTCCCCAGGCCTGTGGCTCTGCAGCCTCTAGCCCAGGGGTCTGCACAGAGCTCTGTCTCCCTCGACACTGCCCCAGTTAGGCACAGGCAAGTGTATGCAGGGGCCATCAGAGCCCCGTTCCGGCCCAGCCCCGCCGGCGGAGTCAGGCCGGGAAGAAAGGTGGGACCCCACCACCCACGTTCAGAAGTGGGGGCCGTTACAGGGCCAAGGCTGGCCCACCCGCTTCCCCTGTGGCCACCCGGCCGGACAAGCTGGCGGAAGCTGGGATTTTAAGGCCAAGACCTTCGGACCGAGCTCCTTGGGAAACAGAGAGGTGTCCTGCTCGGACGGGAACACCACACTCTGTGTGAGGGAAACGGTCAGCTGGCCAAACGCTATAGTTTGACCCTCGGTACAAAGTCAACCCAACGTTCCTTCCCGACCACGTCCGGGGCAGCAATCTGCTCTACCGCCGGGGCCTCCTGCAGAAAGCCTCCACCCGCCGTGCCCCGAGTCCCTCCTGCCCAAACCACCTGGTCTCTGCCCTCCCACCTCCTTTCCACGATTTCCATCTTCTTGGTAATTCTGCACCGAAGCGTACACAGACGACTGAGTGGTTTGCTAATCCCGTGTGAACCAGTGACTCTAGAACCTGGAAGGCATCTCAGCCGCCCCAAAGGAAAAGACGACGGTAACTGAGCTACGACTACTCTTGAAAGCGCAGGATGCGTCTCCCTCTTTAATACTCACGTCATGGGTTAAGTCGAAATGGGGGGGGGAAGCGTGCAAAGTGAGAAAGAGAAAATGCCAAGCAGCCACATATAAACACGAGATAGGAACACACAGTAGCTGAGGAAGAGCAGGGGAGGAGGTCACAAAGGCCGGCCAATCTCAAACCAACTACTACTCCAGAGAGAACCCGCTAAAAGACACAGGTTCAATTGCAGGCAACTCAACACGGGGACCTCTCGAGTGCTCACACCCCCTGGCCCTGTCACTCGACAGGGACCCTCTAGGGATGGAGGCCAGGACGGGGATGCTGGGGAGCAGGAGGCAGGGGGTGTTTAGACTCACCTCTGACCTCTCCCGGTGTGTGCTCACAGACTCCACATTCAGATAGATGGACTCTACGCGGCAACCTGGGTGGGGTGGGGACAGGGGTTGGCTTCCGGTTAGAGGGGACAGGCCGCTGACAGCCCCAGAGCCACCAGGAGCCAGCGTCCCAGGGGACATCTTGGCCGGGGCTGTGTCCCCATACTCACCGTAAGCGACAGGTGTCAGTTTCAGGACAGTGTGAAGGGGGCATTTCAGGTAAGGCATCTCCTCTGAAAAGAAAAGGCCTCGCGATCAGCTAGGAGCCTTGAGGACAGATACACACAAGTCCCCAGTGAGAGCTTCTGCCTGTTGTATGTGCCCCTGGAGTCCAGGCCTAGCAGGAGACAGGGGTGTCTCCTCCTCCCCGCTACACACAGGCCCCCTGCTCCAGGCAGGCAGCCTAGAAAAACCACTAGCCAAAAGACGAGAATCAAAACAAACCCCAAGCCCACCCTTGCACGGTGCACTAGAGTTAAAAAAAAAAAATCAGGGGTGCCTGGCTGGCTCAGTCGGCTAAGCGTCCGACTATTGGTTTCGGCTCAGGTCATGATCTCTGTGCTGACAGCTCGGAGCCAGCTTAGCATTCTCTATCTCCTGCTCTCTCTCTCAAAATAAATACATAAACTTAAAAAAAAAAAAAATCATTCCCTGAACAATTTAGGTGTGTCAGGATTCAAGTGAGCCTTGGGTAGACACAGGCTTAATTTTAAGAGTCTCATTAGAGTTTTCTGGGCTCTTTGTTCTTTAGAGGTGGGCTGGGCGTGGGCTGCCCCCGCCCCCCCCCCCCAGAGGTGAGCGGCTGGGGGCCTGCGGGAGGCTGTGCTCTGAAGGCTCCAGCAGGAGGCGCGGCCGAGGCCTTTCCTAACGCTCAGCAGCAGTGAACAGGCGCGGGGAGAGAGACCCCGCGTGGTCCCGTGGGGAAGGTGCTGGTCCACAGCGTCCCCCAACTCGAAGGCTGGCTTCCCTCCGCCCTTTCTCGGAACTCCAGGGGCTCCCCGTCGCCCCCACCACCCAGAGCAGGCTTCGTGGGGGGGTCGGCGGCACCTGCGCTCTTATCCAGGAAGTAGGCGAGGAGGCAACGCAGGACGGCCTGATGGCAGATGACCAGCACGTTCTCCTGCCGCTCCAGCTCCATGATCACCGGCTCCAGGCGCTGCACCAGGTCCTGGTACGACTGCAAGACAGAGGGACCGGGTCGGTGCTGCTGCAGAGGCGCACGCGGGCGGGGGCGGGGCTCTGCCGCCTCAGCCACGCCCCTTCCCCCGTTAGAAACCAGAGAACACGCCATGGATCGATAATCGATCCACAGCCGGCGGTGTTTCAGGGCTGCACCCCTCAGGGCCCCTGGGGACCCACATCAACTGGCTTCTTAGAAAAGGGAGGCCGTCCCCGTGTTGGTGAGGATGTGACGCATCCCCTGCCAGAACATAAACCCGCCGTCCTCCCTCTAACGGCTGCCTCCTAATTCTCCACGCAGGGGGATGAGGGACTGATGACCGGACACACGCTGACAACGTGGGGGACCCTGAAAACGTCCCCTGAGTGAGAGAAGTCATACACAGTGTGACCACATGTCGTATGACCCCTTTCTGTCAAACGTACACAGTAAGCAATGCCACAGAGACGGGAAGTAGACCCCTGGTTTCCAAGGCTTGGGGGAGGGGGGAACAGGCTAGGGTTTCTTTTGGGAATGATGGAATGTTCTAGAATTTGTGGTAATGGTTGCCCGGTACTATGAATACACCTAAAAACCACTGAATCGTATACTTTAGTGAGTTTTATATTGTGTGAATTTTCGCTCAATTAAAAAAAAAATTGAAAAAAATGGGTGGGCATGTGACTTTTAAGGCTACCAAGGTTCCTGCTCACACCCATCCCTCTGTGGTCTCCCTTGTTCTCTCAGTAATCAGGTTCCGGGAACAAGCGCCACGGAGGAGGTGAGCGCCCTGAGCAGGAGGAAACTGAAACGTGACAGACAACCGAGACGGCCCGCAGACAGCAAGGACCTGCCAGGTGTCACCAGGCTGCCTGCAGCCGACACCAGAGCATCGCCCGGAGGCTGCGTCCAGGGCTCCCTCAGCGAATCAGTGATGCACGGGACCTGAGATGACACAGTTGCCATCGCGTCTGCAGTCAAAGGGGAACCCGTGCACAGGGTGAGCCATCACCCCTGACTGCTGTTGCCTCCCACGTCACCATGGGCTCATCTGAGAGACACATCTCTCGCTGGTGCTCAAAGGAAAATACACCTGTGCCTCTCCTGGAGCCGTTTACAAGGTTCAGTTTAGGAAAACTGGATTCGGAAGGGAGAGTGCCGGGAACAGGCACCAGAAGGCGTAAGGGGCAGGCGGGATGCAAGAGCCCTTCCTGCCCCTTCCTCCCGGAGCACGTGGCTGCTGAGCACAGTTACCCGAATGGGGCCACCCGGGCCCCCCGGCGGCCCTCTCTCAGCCTGGCCTGTCACCAGCTCCCGTGCGCACAGCACACGCCGGCTGCACCGAGTGACGCGGGCGAGAGCGGGCACACGTACCTCCCCGGTGGGGTAGCGGTAGTAGTATTTGTCCTGCTCGCGCAGAGTGTACTCCTCAGGGTAGGTGTCCCTGATCTCCTCGTAGGTCATCTCCTCACAGACACCCTGGCGGGAACACCCAGACGTCACCTGGAGTCGCTCAACATGGCACGTGCGGGTCTGCGAGGGCTCTCGTTTCCCAGGGGAGAGACCTCCGTGCCCTCCCGCTCCCCACGGCCAAGGCCAGGCCCCGGCACTCACGGCGTCGATCTCGTTGAGCGCCTTCCACTGTTCGTAGGGGAGACGCAGGGCTTCCGCCGTCTGGATGGTGCTTTTCAGCTGGCTGGTCCACACCTTGAGGTCCTTCAGGTTCTGCTCCTCCACAAACTTGCTCAGGGCATTGGCAAACTGCGAGGGCGTGGGACAGAGGGACACGGCCTGACTCAGGCTCCTGCCCCTCCTGGAGAAGCAGAGCAAGACCGGTCTCATTCCGCGTCAGGGGCGTGACTACACTATCTCACACACACACACACACACACACACACACACGCACGCTGCGCACACGGGATGCACCCAGCCCCTCGGCAGCCCGCCTTGCCCCCGGCTCCCCCTACCTTCCTGCCCCTGCTGGACAGACCCGAGTCCCCTCCGATCTTGCCCTGGAGGTTGTGCTCGCTCTCGCCGTGCCGACACAGGTAGATGGTGCGGGGCTGCACGTGGATGTTCATCAGGTAGTACACGATGCGGCTCTGAATGTGGTCCTGAACTCTGTTCACCAAGAACCTCCGGCCCACGTCAATCACCTTGATCAAGGACAGGTCCCTGCCGGGGAAGGCGACCAGCCGATCGGAACTCTGCTGATAGCACAGCCCAGCCCAGCCGGCCCGGGTGTAAACCCCCATGGCCCCGGCCGATGGCAGAGACTCAGCCCCGACAGACCCACGAGGGGAGGCCGCAGACTGAATCTGTGTTCTCAGAGACAGACAAGTGGGCACTATCCGCAGCAGCGTGTGGTCAGAAGAGGGGAGAGGGAGGCGGGAGACCAGAGCAGAGAGAAAGGACACGCATGTCAAGGGGACAGGAGCAAGACGGGGCTCACATGTGCACTTCCCGTGCTGCTACAGTTAGTGCCGGAAACAGTCACCATGGAACACGCAATCAAGGATTTTTTTAAAGATGTTTTAAAAGACAGTTTATAAAAGGATCCAGGAGCAAGTGCTTCGTACGGACAGCACGAAAACACTAAAAAACAAACAAACTCTACCAAAGCAGAAGAGTCAGAGACAGTCACCTCTTCGTTATTACCTGTCACATTTATCAGGGTCGAGGGGCTGATAGCTGGCTTCGTAGCAACTAATTCTCTTCATGAAGTCGTCCATAGCTTCTGCTGAGTTGCAATCTTTGTAATCCGGGCTAGAGATTTTAACTTCCTGTAACACCACAAAGAGGCAGCTGATGAATCACGCTGGAAGGCTTTCTGCTTAGACGAAGCGGGATTTGGGGCTCACAAACAGGGAAAGTACAGACCAGCTCAGAGTGACGATGATCCCACCCAGCGTTGAAAAGAAAAAAAGAAATACACCGGGGCTTGAGTTCTAACCCAGTGATGACACAGGCAGAGCACCCACAGTGGACAGGGGATCGCTCCCTGGAAAGACGTACACAGGAAAGCCACAGGCTTCTACTGAACACATCCGAATGGGGCCACGATTCGGGGTCAACCCGGTAGCCAGGTCATCCCCGGACCGCCAAGCCTCAATTCGAGTTCTGGATGCACACCTGCAGCACTCCCCACATCAAGCGCAGGCTGTCGGTCAGCGAAGGCGCGCTCCCGAGTTGCGGGTGATGCCCTGCCCTGTGCGCCAGGCAGGATTCTTCCTGCCACCACCCATGGATGGGGCACCACATGCTTGTAACTGCTCCCCAACTAGTGCTTCTCCACCGGGCCCAGTCCTTTCTAAGGTTTGCTCTTATGGGAAGAGAAAGCAGAAGAAACAGCCCTCGGACTCACCCATCCCCTGTAAGTGAACAGTAGGTCTGAGAAACCTGGCAGGGTTTTTAGCGAAATTTTAGCGAAATTTGTTACTGCACGTGCTCTTTTCCTCTACAACCACCACCACTGCCAGGAGAGAGGCAGACACTCTTCAAACACCCGAGTTCAGGGGCGCCTGGGTGGCTCAGTCGGTTAAGTGTCTGACTTTGTTCAGGTCACGATCTCACAGTTCGTGAGTTTGAGCCCTGTGTCGGGCTCTGTGCTGACAGCTCGGAGACATTCTGTCTCTCTCACTCTCTGACCCTCTCCTGCTCACATACACTCTCTCTTTCTCACAAAAATAAAGACATCAAAAATATATATATTCTTAAAAACAAAAAACCGAGTTCAGGGGCACCGAGGTGGCTGAGTCGATTAAGTGTCCGACTCTTGATTTCAGCTCAGGTCATGATCTCACGGTTCGTGAGACCGAGCCCTGCATCAGGCTCTGCACTGACTGCAGTGCCTGCTTGAGATTCTCTCTCTGCCCCTTCCCAGCTCACGTGATTGCTCTCTCACAATAAATACACAAACACTACAAAACAAAACCTGAGTTCGGTGGGGAGTCAGCACTTCACGGGTGCAGAGTCTCGGTCTGGGAAGATAAAAAGGTTCTGCGCATCCGTGGTGGTGACCACAGTGCAGAGACCTGAGTGTGCTGAGAGCCACGGGATTGAACACTTGCGTGGTGAAGACAGTAAATTGTATATTTTACCACGATGAAAAACAATCTAAGTTCCCAAATCCCTTTCTCCCTAGCACGGCCACCGCCAGAGAGCATGCTGGGAAGGCCTACCCTGCAAAGCTGCTCTGGGGCTTAATCGGAGACACAAGATTCCTGAACCCGGAGGGTCGGGGCGAACGACTGGATGTGTTAACACGGACAAGATCGGTGGTGAGCTCCTAGCCATGCACGGGCTAACTGCTCACTGCGGAAAATGCACTCTGCGTCCACGCTATGCTTTGCTACCAAGACGAAGCTAGTAGAACGAAACTAAAGGAACGTAGCAAAACCCTTTGTCCAGATTACAGCAACTTCTGTTCTACCTCCCCGTCCTTTGGGCCTCTTCCTCTGGACCCGATGAAACGCATCTGGGTTTTCCGCAATGTGAACAGCCCTTTCTGAGCTATGAACTCCGTTCTTAGAAATGCTTGTACACATTCCCACTGCCTTAGAGAAAAGTTCCAACATCGGAAGCCAATGAATCCTCAGCAACCCTCTAAAGATGCGCGCTTGTAACGCAGCAAACCCCAGCATTCCCTGTAGAAGCATCAGACCTGCTTTTCATTACAGACGCGGCTTATTCTCATGTATTTAAGCTGCACAGAAAATTAGCTACATGAGGAGATGACCTGTGGTAAAGTCTTCATGGTAACGGCTTCCATTTATGGTATATTGCTTTCAAGCGGCAAAACTTAAGAATTAATCAAATTAAGCTGCCAATTACCCTCAGTTTATCTGGGCAACCTCCCCTCGGCACAGGGCGAGGAGAAGGGTATGCTACGGACACATCAGCAGGAAGATAGTTTTACTGCCCCCGTTTTTCCCACACTTGGGGATTCTGCCTTTCAGTCTGTTGTGTCCTATGAAGTTTTATCAACACACAGTCATTCTTTTCTACTGGGGACCTTCACAGCTAAAGAGAGTCCAGCCTGCTGCCTTCCTTCCCTTCTGGAAGGATGAGCTGCCCTTTGTCCCAAGCAGCCCTGTCCCCACCCAGCTGCCAAGCTACTGCCACTCGCAGAAACTGTTCCCAGGCCCCTGCTTTTTATCTCTTAGGTCCCGCAAAGGCTGCTTTCTGCCAACTGCCTGCAAGGACCCCAGATAAAGCCAGGGCAGGTCACAGAACATGCTTCTAAATTAAACACCACTCGACACCTCCCACCTTCCCGGTCCCACGACTCAGACAAAACCAACAGGCTGGGACAGCCGGCTCGTTCTCAGTGTCTAGTTACTGCTCTGGGCCCGAGCTGGTTCCCCACTTTTCTCAGACTGTCGCCCTACAGTGGAGTCCTACGTTGTCTTACCATGATGTTGGAGGCCACAACCATAGGGTCATCGCACACAGACTCAATGAAAAACACCTGGAAGAAAGCAAAGAGGAAAGTTAGAAAACCACAAATGTGACACACACACAAAGCGCAGATGCTGGTGTCCCTGTGATGTCACCAACCTCATTTGAGGAGGAAGGACCCCATTTACGAACACCCAAACACATACAAAGAACTACCTGCTCAACCCTGCGTCCTTTGCCCATCCCACACCCTAGTCTGGGTAACCGTCCCCCCCCTCCCCTCCCGGCCAGAGCCCCCACAGGAAAGGCCCAATGTGTCCGCAGCAGAACAAGAGCAGCGGGAGGTAGAGAACCAGGCCCGGAGCAGAGACACAGGACTCAGCCCGTCCCCGAGCTGCCTTCCCTGCTCCCGCATGCTCCAGAGCAAGTTTCACTCACCTTGAAATCATTTTCTTTGGCAAAATGAAGGATCATGTGTCTCCTCTCTCTGGTGGTATTGGTGGCATCGAACACCTGATGGGGAGACAGTAGGGCCGTGAAGAGAGGCCACGTTCAAGATGAACAGTAGGGTACTTAGAGCCAACAAACATCAGCTACACACAGGGGAGGGTGCACGTGGAAGGGACCCCTGGCTACCGCAGCGGCAGCCCCCACCCCGGGTCCACCCCTCCCCACCCCCCAGCACACAGAGGAGGGGTGGGCACAGAGCACAGCGCCAGCCGTGCCCCAGGTCCGCCCCCAGCTAACCACTCTCCTGGCCCCCCCCCCCCCCCGTGCTGCTCTAGGCCGTCGCTCCCCTCAACTCTCAGGCCACAGGCACTCGTCCCTTTTCGAGGTGTCCCTGCGGCGGCTCTCGGCACTGCCCGGGGCAGTGTCTACACTTCTGTCTCCCCAGGGCACCGTGTGCTATGGCCTCGGACACAGAGCTGGCACCCCGTCCCCGGACTTACTGCAATTTGGCCCCCTTCCTTCGTCAGGTAACTTTTGACGTCTCTCAGGGCAGCCAGAGCGCACTGCCTGCAACAGGCAGGAAGAGAAAGCACGCGTCACGCCAGCCCGTCCGGCGGGGGAAGGCCCAGCAACCCGCCGCTCATCCCAGCGAGCAGAGTGACGAAACCGCCAGGCCGGCCGGGGCTGCGGGGCCCAGTCCACTCGGGCCCACAGGCTCCCAGTCCAGCCCCGCAGACAGGCGGCTGCGGCTGCCCGTGGGAAATGGGGCTCATGCCCGGGCTGCGCCCCGAGATCTCACTGGGAGCTTTTACAGAGCTGACGCCCAGGTCCGGCCCATGGATTCTCACGGCTCTGTCCAGGGCACGGCCCACATCCGGATCTCCCCAGGCTCCCAGGTGACCCTACGACACTTGTCAGGGTTGAGCGCCACGGCACTTGGGTTTCACAACCACCCTGGGCTTACAAGAAAAATCCTCTCCAAATGGAAGCGGAAGGTTTTCCGCAAAAATGGCCTTGTTCACTCCCAACGAGACACTGCTGTTGATTTGTATCAACCAGCGGCCGAGTTAGACCCTCCGGGAGCAGAGGAGGCAGTGAGTTTCACGGAGGCGGCGCCTCATCCTAACACACCCCGAGGTGGGGTCACATGTCATGGCCACAGCGGAGCCACGCTGCAGACCAGCTTCTTCTTTCTCCGACAGAACCCGGCTTCGGGAAGCCGAGCAAACCCAAGCCCAGGTCCCCACGGCAGCTCGGGCCTTACTTGCGGACTTTCATGGCCTCCTCGTTGTCGGGGCGAAAGAAGCTGTAGGAGCTGTACTGTTTGACGGCCTCCCGGCGGTACTCCCCGACGTTGAACACTGTGGGGACAAAGGCGGGAACCTTAGCTGACCCCCCAGGAAGAAGGAGCCACCAACATCTGGGAGCTCTCTCTAAAAAAGGAAACCGAGCCTACACAGCAACACCAACCTGAATGAGGTTCTGCTGAGACACGGAGGCGGGAGAGCGGACCTCCACGCCCAGGGCTGCGAGCCCAGAAGGCAGCCCAGCTTCCCCCAGACCCGACGCTGCTTGGGGCCGCTCTACCTTCCCAGGGACTGGCTTCCACTGCCCCGTCTGCAGGTGCAGCGTCCTAAGGCTGCGCGGAGGGGCGGCTGCCACGGGTCCCGCGGAAACAGGGGCAGTGATTCCTGCGCACGATCCCCCAGGACAGCGCAGGGTCTCACGCGTGCCGCGGGGCCCAGATCTGCCATTCACCTACTGAGCCAGCAGCCTGCGCCCCAGGGAAGCGTGGAGCATTTACGGGGCGTGCACCGTATGACACAACACGCCGGGCACCGTGGGGGACAGCGGATGCAAAACCTAGTCCCCCACCTCACCACCTTTCCGGTGTAGTCGGGAAGACCAGGCCAAGAGTCATACAAAGGTAGCCGATGGTGTGGAGCATTTGACGACAACCAGTAGAAGAATGTCACAACTGAGTACTAGAGTACTTTAAAAGGGCACAGGGGCACCCGGGTGGCTCAGTCGGCTGAGCATCCGACTTCAGCTCAGGTCATGACCTTGAGGTTCATGAGTTCAAGCCCCACATCAGGCTCACTGCCATCGGCACAGAGCCTGCATCAGATCCTCGGGTCTCCCTCCGTCTCTCTGTACCTCCCCCGCAAACTCTCTATCAAAAATAAATTTTATAAAAAAGGGGAGGGCCCAGATCTCCACAGACCATGCGGCCAGAGAAGGCTTTTTGAAGGTGGCGAGGGCTGAGCAGGTTGTGGGGCAGCAGGAACGACAGAGCAGGAAAAGAAAAGATCCCAACGCCAAGCGAGGATACGTATAGAGTGTACCAAGTGACAAGGCCCAAAAGGGTGCCCCATGCTTGTGGGCACAGGCCAGCCCAAGACTGGCCCTGCACGGCAGGTCCCAGCAGGTGGAGGCGGAAGGGACGTGGTTTTGGTCGCAGGGGTTGGTGAGCAAGAGTGAAAGGCTCCAGGTAACCACCTTGGCCTTGACACACGGCCTCACCTTTCGTGGGGACGCCGATCCAGTTGAGGTATCGAGTCAGCTTCTTTGAGATGTACGTCTTACCCCGGGCTGGGAGCCCCACCATGACGATCACGGTGGGGGAGTTGGTCAGCTTCGGCCCACAGGCTGGGGAGAGGACAGAGCGAGGTGTCAGCCACGAAGCAGTGTGTGCCCCACAACGAACCTTCAAGAATTCCGCAGAAATGCCTTTTTTGCTCCCACCTCAAAGCCCTGGGCGTTTTACAGTCCAGCAACGCCTCGGACCTCTACTGGCCAGAGCCCCGCCCCAGCCCAGTCACAAATCTCCATCTTGCTTTCAGGTCACGCGTGGCAGGGGGACTGCCCCAGCCCCAGATCCCCAACCTGATTCCTGAGGGCCCTAAACCCAGCCAGGAATCCCGCTACTAACCCCAAAGCAGAAAGCATTATAAGGAAGGGATTCCCCAACACCAGTGGGGGTGAGATTAACGGTAGGAGAAATGTTCCAATAATAAGACAAAACACCAGGGAGAGAGGTTTTCGCTGGATTTTAAGAAAGCAGCCCAAAGAACCCTGTTCTGGAGACTTAAGGTGCAGTGTTTCCTTGGCTGGTGTCTTATGCTTGAGACTCTAAGGAGACTCCAGCATCTGGTGACAAGAGTGGCAGGGGCTGCCCATTGAGAGCACGAGACTGGCCGCCTGCTCCCTCCCGGGCCAGCAACACTGCCCGGTGCTCGCTGGGCACCACAGGCAACCTCGCTCTCCTGGCCAGCTACGTGCCATCGCTTCCGGGCACTGGTCACCCCGATGAGGCAAAGCTCCTGGGACCGCACCGCAGATCTAGGCGGATGTCAGACATAGACAGGGGCTCTGTCTCTAAGCCAGCAAGTGCCAGATGGGGATAGGAGAGCCACCAGGCCACTGCCAGGCACAGGCTTCAAAGAGGACACCTTCCCTAAGCTGGACGCCCCAACACGGTCCCATACTCAGCCTATGACCAAACTGAGATCGCATGCCCAAACACCCACCACGTTATTCCGGGATCTGCCCCCCCTGTGCCTGTGGGCTGGGGGCAGAGAGGAAGCAAATGGAACACAGAGGGGGCTGTTTCTTCATGTTCTAGACCATGCAGAGCGAGGAGGAAGAAGAAAGGCCATCAGGAGGCCAGGAGACATGTAGGAGCCACAGAAGCACTTGGCTGGGATTCTCCAGCTCCCAGTAGCTGGGAACAAACACGTTCCTAGAAGACAGGCATTTCCCTGCCCGGTATGAGCTCACAAGTGGAGCACAAAACCGCCAGTGGACTTTCTTGAGTCCCAAGAAAAGTGATGGGCTTCTCGAAAACCGGCGGGGACAGAAGACAACGCGCTCCCGTGTGCATCGGGGCAGCCGCAGGTGACACGTGAGAAGTCGTCTCACTTAGTCGCCTGGAAGCACCGACTCTACCAATCCTTCCCTCAAGCCACCGCCGGCTCCTGGTCTTATCTGATGTCCCCACCGTGCCCCTGCTCCCAAGAGCGTCCAAACATGCAGGGACGGACGGACGCGTGCTCCCTCTCCCTCCCTCCCCTCAGCCGGGCACGTGCATGGAATACTTTTGATGGACGCACGCCAAGTGAGCAGAGACAGAGGATGACTGATTTATCAAATCGGGGATTAGTTCTACTATCAAGGAACCACATGCGCAAATCTCTGGCAGGAGACGCTTTGAGAGGAAAATCCCATAAAGACATGGCAGAGTAAATATCGTAAGCCAAAAATTCAACTTGAATCTCAAACCCAAATAAGTCATCACTCTTTTATTTGGCAAAGCAGAGGCCATTCTCCCTATTCCTTTGGCTCCTTGCACAAGATTTGGAGGAGCTGCACGCGGGCTGTGGCTGTCATTCCAACCAGGCGCTCCTGGGTCTCAAACAGAGCAGGGAAACCTCCTGACTAAGCCCCCTGAATCCTAACATGTTCTTCTTTCAAACTCACAGGCCATCTCAGGTGTCTTCATCTTATAACCACCTGCCCCTGCTTCAGTTCCCCCCAGACCCTCAGTCTCTTCTTCTCTGGGGATCCTGTTAACCCACAGAAGAGCGCCTCCTTCCACCTCCCACACCGTCTTCCCCGGAGCTCTGCTTTTTCCTCTTTGCCCCCCAACAAGCACAGGGATTAGGGAAGATAAGCGTGGAGTTTAACACAAAATCTTCCAAAAAGTTCTTGTGTGCTTCATTTCATCGTATACAAACATTTAGTATTTTAACCTTTTTCGGACCTCCCTCCCGCCCCCGGCAAAGAGTTTTTATCCTCAGATGTGTTTAGACGTGAAACCTGGATGTCAACCTAAGCATGTTTAAGGGGATACACGTATGCTCACTATGTTGAAGGGCTAAAGAAGCAATTGTTTAAAGACCGAGGGGTTAACAGACCATAAACATCTTGGCTGCAGTTTGGGGTGGGGCACGGGAGGGACGGAGCTCAAGCTAAAAGTGTCATCCAGAGTTAAGGCTGTCACTCGAGTAAGAGATCGCAGAAAACCACCACGTTCTGGGACGCCACCCTCAACTCTGTCATTCCATTTACTCATTCACTCAACAGACACAGGTGCTAGGCGCCCCCTGAGCACAGAGCATTATGTGGACACCGCCCTGTGCTGGGAAGCATCTGGCCTGCGGTGGGGAAGAGACAATGTACGAGCTAACAGACGCACAAAGTCATTTCGGAGCGGGATAAACGCTGTGATGAAAGCAGAGGGCTGACGCTGGGGCTAGGGTCCACAGGGGTCTGTTTGAATCGGGGAGCCAGAGTCCGTGTCCTTGAGCAGCACCTGAGCTAAGGCCTGATCGTCCACAGCCAGCCCCACCGACTTACCAGTACATAACGCACACTGGCCACGTGTGTGTTCCCCATGTGTAAGTGGATACAGGAAAGCAGATGATGACCAGGAGGCCGGCTGGTAAGGGGAGTGAGCCACAGCCTCCGGTGACAGGCCAGGGTCTGTCGTCCTGGACAGAGCAGGCTGCATTCTAGGGTTCCTATGCCAGCCCCACTCCCCAGACGAAATGACTCACCTCCCTGATAACGTGGAACGCGCGGACACAGGCAGGAACGCCACAGCTCGCCCACCACACTGACACCCGCAACCCATGCTCAGGAAATAACCTGTTAGAAGATGCTGCTGGCTCTCTCACACCTCCTGCAAGCTTTCTTCTACCCAAAGGCACTCGAAAATGACAACTTCAAAAGATGCCACGTCACTGGCATTCTTTTTCGGCAAGCAGGTGATCATGCTTCAATGCTAAGTTCCAGGGAAACAAATGAAAGGGCTGTTTAGGACAGACGGATGGCCAGCTGCAGGTGCAGACAGGGTCAGTTCCCCATTTGCAAGGCAAACCCAATGCTGCACAGAAAGACCTGTTGTGACCCCGCCATCACCCCGGGCCACCTCAGAAGGGCTCTCTGGGAAACAGACTTCATGGACTTGGCCCCGGGATAACAGAATGCAGGCCCAGAAAGTTCTGTCCCACACCATGCTCATTCACTACCTCCCATGCACACTTCAACTCCTGCCTAACTGACCTGTGTCCAACGAACAGCCCTCCTAACCTGACGCGGTCTCTGCCGGCAACAGGGAGGGGCTGGGCATTTTAGAGAAACATTTGACAGCCTTGAGCGGCAGGAGATAGCACAGATAGCCTAGCTGCTGAGAGAAAGGAGCCGGGAGTCAAATAAATAGTGTTGGAAGTGCCAGGGCCCCACCCCTTCCTCGGACCTTGGCGAAGTTACTTGATCTCTCAGCGTCTCAGTTTCCTTGCCTGTAAAACGGAGGGATGCTTCATAAAGGTTCTTGGGAGGATTCACGACCGGGCGACGCGCGTGAACTGCTTCCTAGAGCAGCCTCCATCGGTATCAGCCGTGACGGTTTCCATACCAGATGTGAGGAAGCTAAGAGCCACAAGCGAAGACAGGTCCCGCTGCACAAGTCGTGAGGCACGGAACTGGGGCTCACCTGGGTCTCTCTCACCTGAAATTCTTCACGTGCCCTTTCCCAAACTAAACTGATGGTTCTCAACCAGCGGCGGAACCGAAAAAGCTTTTAAACGATGCAGGATCCCCGGACCCCGCCTACAGGACTTCTAACCTGGCTTGGGCTACCAGTAGGGATTTTCCTTTTCTTTTTTTCCCCCCAAATACCCCCCCACCAAATGACTGTCAAGTGCAGCCAGGGCTGGGAATCACTGCTGTAAGCTGTAGTGGCCAGCCGAGGATAAGGTAGGGGTTTCTGGGGAACATCCCCCTTACCTTAAGTTGGAATACCATCAGTGGCTTTAAGCCCCTATTGAGATTAAGTCTATCCGTAGACAGTATGTAACATATCAGACTGTAACAACAGGTTCCCGGCGGATAAGTAACTGGCCCAAATAAGTAAGGACTTCCACCCAGGGGCCCCCCGCTTTTAGTGATGGTAAACAAACAGCATAGCTAACCAGTCAATAATCTACCTCCTTGTCGATGACTTCCTTGTCAGTAAATCCTGTTACCGGTTTGCATTTGAAGGAAACAGCAGGTTTTGTAAGAAGCATTTGCCACCATGTGCACGTTGCAACAGGGCACCCAACTGATGTGCTTTAGCGCCAGAAAGACAGTCAAACTAACCAACCCAGAGCCTTCCATTGTCGCTCTCCTGTCCTCTGTACATGAATGGTAATGTTCACCACGCCATCTTTTCATGGACAAACCTCAGAGGAACCTGCTGTCGGCTCTCATCTAAGACACCACTCAGAAAGACGGTAACAGGTTCAGAAGGAAGAAAATCCACCCAAGTTTCCAAATACCATTACAGAAGGGGAGGAGGCTGATGGGGGGAGGGGGAGGGTATCAGGAAAGACTCAACAAGAAGAGATACCCTCTCTTCCCCATTCTGATGAGACACAAATGTGACTATATAAGCTGAGAAAGACAGCACAACTGGAAATAAGGTCATGTAATAAATACCCAGGGTGCAGGCACCCTTGTAAGGAAGAATGTGTCTGAGACTACACCCCAGAACCACACACGGGGATTCCAGCAGTGGGCGGGGACAAGGGACTAAAAGACTTAATCCATCAGCTTTAGCACCCACCCCCCCTTGCACACACCAGGGATATTAGGCAAATCTCTTATGTGCGTGTGAGACGTGCAGACTGATGGAGGCTAATGGATGGGTCTCGGGAGCCTGGAAGAAGGAGGCATCATCGCACACTCTCATCTCTGCAACTGACACGACAGATCGAACGCCAGCCAACCTCAGTGCCGTCCACACCCAACCTCAAGCCCCCACCCTGAACCTCGGGGGACAGACAAATGTGTGCACATGTGAGCACCCATAACTACAAACACCTGTACTTAGCTAGAGAGAACCAAACTAGATTTGTACGACCAACTACAGTTTACAAAGTGCTTCATAAATACTGGTCGTATTCAAAGTCAAAAAGGGCGGGGTCGTCTCTGTGTCTTGCCGTGGCCGCATCTCCCTCATGATTTACGGCACTGCGTTCCCCAGCACCAACAGGGGGTCGCCGTGGTCAGCCCATGTGCAGCAAGCTGTTTAAGAGTGTATCAGAGAGGGCTGGGAGCAAGAAACAGACTGCAAAGCCCCCCCGCCCGGGGCCACCTTGCAAAGAAACCAGGTCTCCTTCAGGCCACTGTGGCCCCCAGAACCCTCAGGTCCGGCAGAGAGGGGGCAAGGTGGTGGAGGAGCGAGCGGCCCCCAGTGTCGGGAGCACCTTGCTTGGTCTCTGACACAGGATGACCTAGGAGCACCCCAGAGCCCGCTCTCCCCGGGTCCTGCCTGGGGGTGGGGGGAGGGTTGGTGATTCAGACCTGGGCAAAGCCTGAGGTGGCAAGCTGTCACCATGGCCTTGGTGACCATCCCCCAGAAAACGTGGCAGCAGCGAGGGCCAACAAGCTGCCTGGCACTCAGGAGCCACCGCTGCCTGGAAGCCACCTCGAGGACTTGTTCACGGGATCCCATGTTTACCAATCAGGCAACCTGACCCTGCCTGAAGCAAAACGCCCGCCACTCCACTGCCCCTGTCCACCTGGCAGGCGCCTGGCGGGGACGGGTGGGGGGTTACCTGGAGAGTGGGTGTCACCTTCTAACCGCAGGGACCACCCTTTCACTAGGTGGCTCTCTCCGTGGCTAGGGACGGGGCCCAAGGTAGAAGGCAAACCTTTCCAAAGCATTTATGGCCGATGACAGAGCAGGAAGGTGGACTGCCAGCAAATTCCAAGCACGGTGGATTGTGTGAGTGCGAGTGTGCGCGCGGATGGGAAACGCTGCCAAGTGTGTGGTCACTGATCCCCAGACCCTCCCCAAACCCAGGAGCGCAGGCTTGGTGCCAGGCAGCTCTCTTGTCGCCCCTGGCGCGGGAGCTGGTGGGGGGGGGGGGCGGGGGGGGGGGGGGGGGGGGGAAGGAGAGAGAAAATATACTGAAGAAAAAGGAGAGAGCAAGGAGACAGAGGGGAAAGAGGGAGCAGATAGAAATATAAAGAGAGTGGGTATTAAAAATAGGCCGAAGACAGAAGCAGAAGATTTAAGTACAGAGAAGAGAAAGAAACATGGAAAGCGAGAGAGAGAGGCGACGGAGATCGAGGTGGAGAGGAGGGAGGAAGGCAGAGAGCAGGGGAGGGAGCGACCGGCAGAGGGGGTGGGGAGCGACCGCCGCGTCTCTCGGCCGGACTCGGCCCGGCAGAGCGGTTCCGGCCGCGGGACGCGCGGCCGTCCGTCGCCAAGCGTCCCCGAGGCCGAGGCTTCCCGCCGTGTCCCGCGCGTCCCGCCCCCGGCGGAGGGAGCGGAGGCCGGGGCGCGCTCGGGGTTGCCGAGTTGCCTCTGCTCTCCGGGCGCCGGCCGAGCGGGACACCGCGGGGCGGGCGGCCCGGGCCACAGCGCCCCCGACGCCGGCCGGGGGAGGCGC
>NC_064809.1:5386924-5415801 GCF_023721935.1 Panthera uncia | reverse complement strand
TGGAGGGCGGCGCCCGGCCCGGCACCAGCGCGCGGGAGCAGCGGAGCCGGCACCACGGCGGGCCCCGCCGGCGCCCGCCACACAATGGCCCGGCTCTCCGCGCGGCGCGCCGCTCCCCTGCAGCCCGGCCCCCGCGCGAATCTGCACTCACATCTGGGCAGCGAGGGGCGGTGGTCGACGGGGATCCAGATCTTCTGCACTCGGCTCTGAGTCAGTTCCAAGGGCATCTTCACAGCCTAGACTCGGCGGCCGTCCGCCCCCCACCCCCGCGAAGAATTCAGACTTGGGGAGGAGAGCAGCCGGTCGACCCCCGAAACAAAGGGGAAGAGGGGGTGCGTGCGCGGGAGCGCGGCGCGGGAGCTCTCCCGTGCGCTGCTTTTTGGAAACGTGCTTTGTGCTAAATCACGAACGATCGCTCGGGGCGTGAGGCTCCACGAGCGCGGCGAGGGAGGCAGGCGGCTAGGGCTGCACCCGCAGCCGCCGCAGGGCCGGGTTCGTCTACTCGGGAAGCCCTCGGGATGCTCGGAGCGCAGTGACAGCCGCGGTCCCCCTGCGCCAGCTCGAGTCGGACGCCCTCCCCACCCGCTCGCCTCGTCTCCAGCTCTGGTAGGATGCCTCGCGCAGCGCCGGGGCTTTTAAGTCGAGCCCACAGTGAGCCACACGTCAGCCTCGGGGCGGAGACGCATTCTCCGGGTTCCAGCCCTCTTTCACGTCGGGGTGGGGGGGGGGGGGGGGCGGGGGGGGGGGTGGGCAAGCCCGGAGGCGGCCTGCTGGCGCCCCCTGCAGGTAGGCACCAGCAGCGCGCCCTGCTCCTACAATCCCTCTGATGACGCCCTGAACTCAGCGGCGGCTAAAAAGTCGCACTCCCTAAGCCTCCTCCTACGTCCCCTAAAAACCAGGAGCACAGCTTCCCAGAATAACCACCTCAGCTGTGATGGGAGGAAAGGAGCGGCGCCGTCCAGTGTGGTCCGTGGACCCCCGTAGCCGAATCCCTTTGGATGCTGGTAAAAATGCGTTCTACTGGCCCGGCCTCTCTGGGAGTGGGACCCCAATACACTACATTCTTAACACGCACTGCAGGTTAGGCGTAGTCAAGATGATGACCCAGGCTTAGGGCCACAGGCTGGAGACAGGTTAGGGGCGTCGGGGGTGGGGGAATCTCTGCTACCTCGGGGGGGGGGGGGGGGGGCGGAAGGATGCCCTATGGGGCATAGGTCTCTGAGTCACGCCTTGCCAAAACTGCTCCCGGGTACCTGTGAGTCTCACCCACCTACGACCCCTGCCACCCGCGGGGAGGGGACTTCCCCTGGTCCTTCGTCCTCACCCCGTCCACTTTCTTAAATCCCTTAGAAACCCTGGCTTGTGCTGAACATTGCTCCCCCAACACCCAGCCCGGGGACCTGGAACCCCGGGTCCCCCCCACCGCCCCCCGCCCTCGCTGCTGAGAGGCCCGAGGGGGCTGGGCATCAGGAAGGGACACGAAAGCCCCAGAGGACCAGACGGAGCAGGACGGAGCCACCTTGGTTTCCACCGTCACCATTTATAACATTTTCAATATACTCTAATCTCTGAGCAGAAAAGTCAAGCTAGAGCCTATTCCGACCTGAATTCATTACCTGACCATAAGCCCCGGAATAACTATCGGGAGGTGGCACTTTGTGCAAACCCCTAAAATTCACGACATTTCTCTGGTCCAGCTTGCAACTCTTCCTCGCCATTATTTTTTTTTTTTTTTTTTTTTTTTTGGTCTATGTGTGTTTTCTGCTTCCACGGTCTTCGGAGTTTTGCATCAGCTCGTGACGCGGGACAGTCGTGCAGTCAGGCCAGTGGCCACCCTGTGAAGATCCGGGGTGCTTTAGGGGGGACTTACGCCACCCACATGGTGGCATCACATGCATGTGAGTTTAGTGCACGACACATCAGCACAGAAGCGCTGCCTGCCTTGCAGAGTGCATACCTCACTGTGAGATCGTGCTGTGATTGGAAGGAGGAAGGCGGCGCTCCCTGAAATCCACACTGCAACAGAACAGTCTGCGCAGAGGCTGCCACACGTCGCTCACGTCCCGCATGGCTCGGCTGGACCGCGCCCGCTCCCTGGCGGCAGGCACAGTTGCTCCCGCCCCGCCCGCCAGCCCGCCCCGCCCCTCCCGGGCCTCCACCCCTCCCTTCCCAGCACCCCAGCCCGCGCAGGGGCCGGGAGCGCCGAGCGTCGCCCACCGCGCGGGTGTCCCAGACCCCCACTCCGGGCACCCCGCCAAGCCAGGGCCTCCCACCTTCTCCGCACCCCAGCCCGTCCAGGGGCCGCGAGTGCCAGACGCAGCCCGCCGCGCGTGCACACCCCCTTCCCCCGCGTCCCGACTGTGTTGCGGGCAACACCCCCCCCACACCCCCTCCACCCCCCCGCCCCCCCGCCGCTGCCCCAACCCTCTCCGGAGTCCCTGCTCTCCCTCCCTCCGACAGCTTTGCTGACTGTCTGGTTTCGGCGCTTGGGCAGCTGTTCAGAAACCCGAGTGCATTGCATTGGACTTGTTTTTCTGCAGTGGGAGCAAATGCCAGAGATGACACCCTATAACGCCCCAGGGAGAGTCCCACTCCACTCCTGAAACAAGAGTGGGCTGATCCAAAGAGAAAAACAGCTGCAGGCTAGCGCCCGGGCCCTCAGGAAAGTTGCTGGCCGGGGGGCTCGCTGGGGTCAGGGAGGGGAGCCTGCCGTGTGTGCGTGTGAGAGTGGCTTGCACACTTGCACGCTTGCCTCTCTGGGAAGAATGAGTGTCGTTGCGTGCCTGCTACTTTCCCATCGGAGGTTTTGCACACACAGGCAGGCCAGGGGACAAGGTGGCATTCTGTCAACCTCTAAGCTGGCAAACAGCTGTGGGTTTCAGCTCAGGGAGAGTGGGGTCCTCGATAGCGGAGGCACATCCCTAATGACCTGACCTAGATAATGTGTCTGGCAGAGTCCGGTTCTGAGGGCACCAGGCAGACGAAGTTCCCTGGGGATCACTGGCCACCAGACTCCTCACTCTCCCTGCCTGTGTGTCCAGAATGCCTCGGGCTTGTGTGTCCCATGGTGCAGACCAAAGACTTAAATTCTTCCTCATCACCTGCTGCACCTGATGAGGGGGCAGGCAAAGGGAAGTTCACTTAACCCGGCTAGGCTTCTGACATCTAAGTGCACACAAAGTGGGAAAACCTGGGGTTCAAGGAGGAATTCACACTTGAAAATAAAGCAAGGGCTAGGGTTCAGCTGGAACTGGTAAGAGCATTTGCAGCCTTGCTCAAGTGCATTAGGGTGGCATCCTTATGTGTTACCCTAATGTACTTGAGGACAAAAATGCTTCACTGCAAAACCGTTTATAAACAACCCCACAGCACCCGAATTCCAAGAAGGTACTAGTTCAGAGTTGAGACATCCTCCTAACTTTTCCCCTAGTTCTGCTAATGGCTCCAGCCTCAACCAGCTTCCCCTGTCACCAGTCTGGTGATCATGCACACACTCCTTCAGAAAAGGCTGTTGAGGATATAAAAATTTCTCTGTGTGTTACAAACAGGACAGCTCCAGGTACGAGGGGAGATTCCATGGTCCTAGACACAATTAAGGCAAGACGGCACCTTCCAGACTAGTCAGCCCCTTGTTTTGAGTAAAGGGAAGTTTAGAGATTAGAGGGCTTAAGGAACTCGCTCAAAGGTCCGAACCACCAGTTGGGAACTCTTCTCCCCCTCACTTGACGCAGGCATGGGATAGTTCCCCGGAGGGCTTGTGATGGGCACTTGTGATGATTTTCTCCATGACATTCTCTTCCCTCTGTTGGCCAATGTCATCTACCCCTGATCCCCCGCTCCCCGATGCTGCTAAACAGCCAGAAGCAACCCCACTTCGAAGATCTTGTGCCAGCTAGCCAGATTGAAACCTTTAAACCGTGCTATACGTATCCACCCCCTCCCCAGTGAGAGAATGAGAGAACAAGCTGTGGCAGGCTGGGAGCCATCAGAAGTTGTTAATTAGACACGAAGTGTCGTCATTTGCTCCTTTAACAATCCCATGTCTGAGAGAGAGAAGTGAGACACCAAATAAAACATTGGAATAAACCCTTACCTCACCATCCGTCCAATAACAAGAGAGAGGGTGATTTTTTTTTTCATGTTTGTCACTCATAAGTGAACATACATGAACGGGAACGGAGACACCAATGCCCACACGATGCCGCATCAGTGGGGTGAAAACCCAATTCAGGGGCGCCTGGGTGGCTCAGTCGGTTGAACGTCCGACTTCAGCTCAGGTCATGATGCCACAGTTTGTGGGTTCAAGCCCCATGTCGGGCTCTGTGCTGACAGCTCAGAGCCTAGAGCCTGCTTCAGATTCTGTGTCTCCCTCTCTCTCTGCCCCTCCCCCACTCATGCTCACGTGCTCTCTCTCTCTCTCTCTCTCTCACTCAAAAATAAAAAAAAACACTCAAAAAAAATTTTTAAGTCTTACTTTATGACTTCAAAATAGTTGTGCTTTTTAAAAGCCAGATATTCTGCAATCTAGTTAACAGTATTGTACCAACGTTAATTTCCTGGTTTGGGTATTTCACTAGGTCATAGAAGATGTCACCAATAAAGGAAGCTGGGTGAAAGGTTTGTGGGACTCTGTGAACTATTTTGTAATTCCTCATATTTCAAAATAAAAAGTTAAAAAAAATGTAAAATCAGTGATAGTTCAGTTCCCTCAAATTCTGAAAAAAGCAAAAAATGCCCAGATTGTGTAGCTCCAGGCATCGAGGGAGAAGAGAACTGGCAGAAAGGGAGTCAAGAACTCTGTGGCAGTTTGCACGGGGTCCTAACATCTTTGCTTCTTGCAAATGACACACATGTACACACAGAAATCTGCATGAATCCTGTACCCGTGGAAAAAATGGAATCAGGCTCAAGCTGTGTTTTAATTTAGGGGGAAATGATTCTATTTCTGGGCTTTGGAGAGATCCTTAGGAGAATATCCACGGGTTTGTAGTCTCTGTCTTTCTTAAAACAAAAGAAGGGAAGGACAGTCACGCAGAGGTCAGTTGAGGGCTCCAAGAGGTCCACCCTGACCCTGGCTTTCCCTGGGGGAAAAGTAGCACAAAAATAGGTGAGTACTTGAGAAGGTCACTGCCCGTCTTGGGGTGCCCAGCATTTATTAGACACTCACAGCAGTGACAGTGTGTCAGATGCTCCAAGAGCAGGCTGCACTGGGATCTCAATGATGTTGGGTCCAGCCAGGCAAGAGAAGTGGGTGGGCACATAGCTGTCATCATGGTGTTCTGTGCCCAGCGTCACAATGAGTATTGCAGAGAAAAAGCTCCCACGCCCAAGAGCTTGTAACTTAAGACCAGAGCGGGGAATATACATGTAGTAGAATAAAAGCAGGGAGCTAAGAGAGAGGTGGTAGGTAAGAGCCGGCCATGGGGAGGTCCATCTGCGACAGTGAGAAAAGTCTGCACCTAATGGGGACACGTTAACTGGCAATTTCATGTTCATCTCGGGGTTCTTCAGTTTTTCTCCGAGTTCAAGAGGACACACGAACCAAAATCGACAGCTCTCATTTCTTCCTACACGCAACAAGTATTCACGGACAGCCACTGCCCCACGGAGTCTAAGGACAAGTAAGACACGGTCCTTGTCAGAACTACGATTTCACTTATGAACGTCGCAGGGCCCCCACAGCGTGCGCACACGCACACACACGCTCACTCATTCCTACCTTTTTTTCCTTACAGTTACTGAACCTGAGGTTCAGAAGTATTAAATTACTCGCCTGTGATCACACGGCTAATGAGCCGAGGAATAAAAAAACATGATCATCGACTAGCCTGGTACTCTTTCAACTTTCTCCCAACTCAATCACCTTCCAAGTGAGATTTCCTTCCCAGTAACGATGCCCACGGTGAAATCTTGAATCTGAGTGGCTTTGACGACGGTCTCAAAATTACTTAGTATTTGGCTATGATGTGGAAATAAGATGAAGAATCATCAAACAATGCCAGCCCGCCCCCCCACCCTGGCCAAGAGTCACACACCTTTGTATTTCCGCAGGCACCCCACCTTTCCATGTAGGATAGGCTCGTGGCCGCCAGCACAGGAGAGTACATTTAGAAAGAAATGACAGTTTTGTGAAATAAAACTGCATCGGCCTTAAAAAAAATAAAAAAGAGGCAGAGGAGACCTTGGGGTGCTTGTGTACTTCTCCAAGGTTTTAAGAGGTCCTAATTTAGTAAAGGGAAAGAAGAAATACTCCTACATCTACATTATTCAAATTATTAGAGAAATCCCAAATTTCTATTGTTAATAATACATTTTTTTAATGCTTATTTATTTTTGAGAGAGGGAGAGAGACAGAGTGGGAGTGGGGGAGGGACAGAGAGAGAGGGAGACACAGAATCCGAAGCAGGTTCCAGGCTCCGAGCTGTCAGTGCAGAGCCTGATGCTAGGCTCGAACCCACAGACCATGAGGATCATGACCTGAACCGAAGTTGGACACTTAACCGACAGAGCCACGCAGGCGCCCCAATAGTACATTTTTTAAATGTTTATTTATTTTTGAGAGAGACAGAGAGAGAGAGAGAGAGAGAGACAGCACAAGCAGAGGAGGGGCAGAGAGAGAGGGAAAGAGAGAATCCCAAGCAGGCTCTGCATTGTCAGCACAGAGCCCGATGCGGGGCTCGAACTCACGAACCGTGAGATCATGACCTGAGCCGAAGTCAGACACTCAGCCAACTGAGCCCCCCCAGGCACCCCATTAGTAGCATATTTTTATAGAATGTCTGCTTCATCCAGGTTGTCAATAGCATGACATCTCTATGAGGGCAGCGCTCCCCTAGGGCCTACAATCGTAGCTTACGACTTTCTAGCGGTAAAAAAAACAGGTGACACTACTATCAGTTACATGTTTTAGTTAACTAAAATCATAGATCCCAAACATTGCCATTCCACCATGTTGTAACAAATTGAGGTGTTTTACATTCCGTGTTTTAGCCTACCTCTGCGACCACCCTTCCAGATACCTAGAGTAAGAACCATCCCAGGAGAGGAAAGAGGAACAAAGGCTCTAGGAATAGGGAGCTTGATCTGGGGTAGTGCCGGGGCGAGTGGGGCGGAGGTGGGGGGGGGGGCCAGAACCAGGCGGCAGGATACGACCCGCTAGGGCAGGGAGGCCATATCCATGAACACATTCGTGTTCACGGATGTAGCCATCCTGGGTGTCTGGACCAGAGACACATCCACGGTGAGCTCTCAGCAAACACGGGTTGACCAAATGGAAATGTGTTTGAAGACTGGCCTCTGGTTGCTGTGCTAAGAACAGGTTATAGCAGGCAGGCAATGATCTTGGGATCATTGGAATAATCATAAGTTTCAAAATCCCTGGTCTGGATTTATAAGGAAGAGGGGGTGAATGAGAGCTTAAGAGACAGGCCCCTGCATGGAGTTATGTTTCAAACAACTTGGCTCACAATTCCTCTTCCCTCCCTCCCCCAGATAGTGTTTATCCTTGCAAAACTGAAAGAGGAGGGCAGACCAGAAAGCTTTATTCTGGAAAATTCCTCTCAAAGGCTTGAAAACAAGAGGCGGGGGGGCAGAAAAAGAGCTGGATGTTGGAACCCGTAACTGAGCTATATGAGGCGGGAAGGGGCACTCATATCACGAAGAAAGCTATCGTCTGCAGTGAGAATAACTTCATGGATAATTCACTGAGGAACCGATGTCCCGGGCTGTTGAGGCTCTGTAAGTGGCCATACCAGTCACCCCCACTTTCTCCTTCCTCTGTTCCACCGTGCACACTAGCCTTCTAATTATCACTCGCCTTCTCTCGCAGAGAGAACCACCACTTACCTTCTCTCACAGAGCATTTCCTGGCGAGCTGCCTTGAACGTTCTACCCCAAGCAGCAGTTGTCATCTAATCCTCTTGGAAACGTACCAAGCGGGCAATCTATATTTATATACCACTGTCTTGCCAGCTCGGTTTGTGACTCGGTCTCCCAAAGCTGGACTCTCTCTGGATGTGCTGCTAAAACTCAATTCTACAGAGAAGCATCTGAGGACCCGACACTCGGCCACACAGGCCCACGCAGGCAAAGCCAGCCACCAGAGAGGGCACGGCTGAGGGGCCGGCCCGTTCTCGCCCTCACACCTCCATCTGGCTTCTTTTCATTATAAGCATGGACATATGCCCTAGGACACTCGTGGCTTTGTTCCTTGCCAGAATAGTTTCCCAATGACAGCATTTTATAGACACAAAACAAAGAGAGGTTGAAGAAAACATCCAGAAGGGTAGTGAGACCCAGATAAACTGATGCGACATCTCTGGGTAGACCCATTGTGGGGCAGGGAGAAACCATGGCTGCTATGAACCCCTGATGTCTCCTGTCCAAGGGTCTTCTACGACCCTCATGACACTTTCTCCCACGTCGCAGGTGAAAACTCCCCTCTGCTAAGAAAAAGACCATGTGACTTCCCGAAGGTGAGAGATGTTGACAGTGTATCACTGGATAAATGAACACAGGTCTGTTTGAGGAGGACATGTTACACATCTCCTGGCACTGAGGTTGTTTTTGACAGTTCAGGCTGTTTCTTCATCGGTGAGAAAACCATTACTCAGCCATCAGTCATGGTGGGTAAAGGGGGCAGGGATGCCAAGAATAGCGTGCAACCGGCTGGACGGTGACAAAGCCTGCGAAGGAGGCACTCGGCCTGGCAGCTTTCACCGGCCCGTGGCAAGCTCACGACAACACGGCTGTTCGCCAGATGCCCGTGTGCTTTACAGCTTCCAGGGGCACGGCGGTGCCGGCACCCCCCTGATACAGAAGGCTGGACGTGCACCCAGCCGCCCGTCACCCGTGTCTGGGACAGTATACACGGCCTACCTGGCCCCCGTCTCCCATCCATCCCCCAATGCCAGTCACCTCTTTACGTAAAAAGACAGCGGGCGTACCGGCAGTATTCGCAATAGCCAGAAGTCCAAGTGTCTGTCTGCAGACGACTGGATAAACAAAGCGCAGTCTATCCACAGGGTGGAATATTACTCGGCCATGAAAAGGAGCAGAGTGCTGAAGCACGCTGCGACACGGATGAGCCTTGAAACATCACCGTCACGGATCGGAACTGTGTTCTCCCAAAACTCGTATGCTGAGCCCCAAGCCCCCAGTACCTCACCACGTGACTGGATTTGGACACAGGATCTTCAAAGAAGTTAAATGAGGTTAGGGTGGGCCCCAAGCCGACCTGACTAAGTCCTCTGTGAGAAGAGGCAGTTTGGACACGCATAGGGACTCCAGAGAAAAGACCATACGGGGACACAGCAAGGCAGCGGCCATCGACAAGC
The DNA here is from genome assembly GCF_023721935.1 of Panthera uncia. Classification (NCBI taxonomy): domain Eukaryota; kingdom Metazoa; phylum Chordata; class Mammalia; order Carnivora; family Felidae; genus Panthera; species Panthera uncia. Next base: position 5,406,466 of record NC_064809.1, on the reverse strand, counting down.
CAAGGAGAGAGGCCTCAGGAAAAACCAAACCTCAGCCTGGACTTCCAGCTTCCAGAACCGTGGGAAAATTAATTTCTGCCGGTTAAGAGTATTTTGTTACGGCCACCAGGGCAAACTAACACAATTACGCTAAAGGGAAGGAAACCAGACACAAAAAGTCATGTACCATATGACTCCACTGACATAGAATCTCCAGAATTGGCAAATCCATAAGCACAGAAGGCAGATTTGTGACTGTCGGGGCAGGGTGGAGGGGAGAAGGGGGAGGGACTGCTTAATGGGGACGGGACTTCCTTGAGGAGTGATGAAAATATTCTGGAGCCAGACACAGGCGATGGTTGCACCACACTGCGAATGTGCTAAATGCCACTCAACCATGAGCCGTAAAACGGTTGGTTCTATATTATGTGACTTTAACTGCTGCCAACCCCATCTATACCGGGCTGCAGGACCTCCCTCTCTGCACCTCAGTGCCTTCATTTGATGGGCCATCTACATGGTCGCTCAGTCTCTCATTCTCCAATGATCCCAACTGTTCTCGATGAAATAGAAACTTGACAGTAATTACTAAACTAGAAACAGCTCAAAGCAGGGACAGTGGTTCATCCCTGTATCAGCAGAACCTACCAAAGCATCGGGCACTTACGAGGTGTTCGATATCTGTGTGCTTGTTGAAGAGTGGTCTGACTACAATGACCCAGTGTGGCTCACATCGTGGACTGGAAGCGGTCCACTCCAGGAACCACAGGGCCCGGACGTGGGCGACGGCCACACGATGTGGCAATCCGTTGCTTCATCTGTAAAATGAGGGTAACACCTGCCTGTCTATCTTGAGAGGTGCTAATGAGGATCGAATCAGATATGAATAAAAACGCTCTTGGAAAGACCGCAGTCCTCCACAGCCATCCAAAGACCAGAATTTCTGAGTTGTCCTGGCCCACCCCAAGGTGGATGATTAAGATGTCTGAATAGACTTCCTCTAATCTTGACTGCTCTGGAATCCGGTCTCCATCCCTCAGTTTCCCCAGCAGATAGACTACATCTCTCCCACCCCCAACCCAGCACCCACACAAAATGGAGGCAAGAGCCCTAGTTGGAACAACTGAGGCTCCTGACCCAGGACTCTGGTGAGAATGGAAACGGACACGCAGACCATCTTCTGCTCAGAATGGAAGCTCGTCATGGTGATGCATGGAGGGAGCCTGTGGGGAGAAAGTCGGGGAATGGGTCCTATGTTGCAAGGCGAGCTCACATGGCACGGCACGTGCAACTCTGGGATTGCCACATCAGGGCTGGCATCCTGGCCTTTCTCTGTTCCCCTTACACTTCTTCCTTCTCCCAGTGGAAAGCATTCTAAAAATAGAGCTAAATCAAGGCCAATAATTTTTAATGCAGCTTTTGGAAAATAATGCCGGCTAAGTGTTGGAAACCCCCCACAGCTGGGCTATACTCGGGCACCGTGTTCAAATGAGAGCACAGGACGGTCTGTCGTCGCCGGTGGTAAGAACACACTGTGGCTCCACGTTCAGTTCTCGGTGATGCTTTTTCAAAGCATCCGAGCATGAACAGCAGGCACAGCGGTTAGCGTACAAGATGAGTGTACTCCCGACATTCAGCTGGCTTCTCATAGATGGAACATCTCTGGCCACTGGGATGGGTTTGGTCATCATACAGCTTTAAATGGATTTAACTTCAGTTGAAATAATGAGTTAATGAGAACATGATAAGCTTCCGTCCAAAAAGACATAAGAACCCACTTTAAGGGGTGTTCTACTGGCCAAATGTGGAACAATCTGAGCAACGAAATGAGTGATAACAGTAATAGATTATAATCCCGAGAAAAATGAGAACCCCCGAAATCCATTCAACTATTTATGGAATGAATGAAGGAAGGAAGGAATAAACGAGGGAATTCAGGAGATGAGATCCCTTTTCCTTTTGGCAGAATGCCAACTAACCAAGAGAGAAGGGAAGACAGAATTTGTGACTCATCACTTGGGAATCACCACAGTAATTATCATTCCAGACAAGAATCACCAAGTGACTGAAAATCTGAGAAGAAACAGGATATATGCAGAGTCTCAAAATCTCTCTCCACGAAACACGCATCTGTTACAAAGAAGGAATAGTCATGTGCAGCAGACAAACCTGGCAGACATCATCCTATGCAAGGACATCAAGGTTAATATCACCAGAAATGGGACAGAGCAGTATCGTGTGTCTCCCGATTTGATAAGCTGAAGACACCACAACTTCTCAGGTAAAATACAGAACCTGGATCTAATCATAAAGAAGCAACAAGCCCACCCTGAGCGATATTCTTAAAAACATAAAGGGCCTGGATCCTGAGGAGATACGGCAGGCCCGTGTTCACAATGGTGTTGACCACAGCAGCCAAGAGGTGGAGACAACGCAAATGTCCATCCACAGATGAATGGATAAACAAGACGGGGTCTACACGTGCAAGGGAGTATTAATATTATTCAGCCTTAATAAGGAAGGAAATCCTGCCATGTGCTGAAGCATGGATGAACCTGGAGGACATGATGCTGAGTGAAATGTGCCAGTCACAGTAGGACAAATACGGTCCGATTCTACTTCTCGGAGGTACTTAGGGCAGGTGGGTCGGTGGGTTGGATTGATAGAGAGATGGACAGATGGACAGATGGGTGGGTGGATGGCTTAGATCGATAGAGAGATGGAAAGACGGACGGGTGGGTGGGTGGATGGATGGATGGGCAGAGAAGAAACGAGGGAAAGAGGGAAGGAAAAAGAGAGAGAGAAAGGATCAAGCAAATAGGGTAAAATGTTAAGAATTGCAAAATCTGGGTGAAGCCTATCCCGGAATGCTTTGCACTATTTTTGCAAATTTCCTGCAAGTCTGAAATTATTTCAAAATGAAAACTTACAACCCAAAAGATGTTTAAGTTCACGAGGTGCACAAAACGATAACGATTCTTTTGGACGTTCACTTCCCAAGGATCTTCCCCAGATTCAGAAGCTGTATACGTGGGATCCACGTTCTTCTACAACAAACCAAGACATCGCTAATATTTCAAAACCTCATGTTGAAAGATAACGTAGGGAAGGGCAGTCTTTTAGCGGGACTGACTGCCCAGGGCGCTGCCACTCAGGAAGAGGAGGGGACGGGCGCTAGGGAAATGCTAGCAGTCTCTACCACAGTATCCTGTTCTGAGAACACCATTTTCCAACACACATCTGTCAAGAGATATACAGTCATGTGTTATACGTTATTATATATTAACCAAGTGAGAAAGATAGTACACGTTGCACTGGGTCAAGATCAGTGATGTTTCTGTACATTCACTCCCCAACCCTAACACGGACAAGGCCATTCTGGAATCTATCTGTTGAAAATTCACGTTGCCCTTGACCTACTGAAGCAAATCGAATAGCGTGCGTTAATTGTAAAATATAGGAAGCTAAAGCTTTAGTTCAATTTGCATAGAGACACCGCTCATTATGTGCCTACAGCCAACCCCACTTCTTCCCGGCTGACTGACCCTTGATTTGGCAGATGGGGGGGGAGATAGAGATCCAGGATTTCACGGAAAGCTGCTTTCCATGCTGACTTCTCCACGAGGATAAGCCATGATGGGGCTCATCCGCTCCCCCTCGCAGATGACAGTGTGGATGGGACCGTATGACCAGCTCTTTATAACAGACAATACCTGACATCCCTCTGGGAAAGCTGCTCTCGGTCAGGCTTTCTGTTAGCTGCAGCCGAAAGCATTCCGAACCGGCGAACACATTGTGGGTGTCATCAAAATTTTACTAATGCGAACTTTGTAGTGAAAATGTTAATCATATTATCAAGAGTAGTGTTACCTAAAAATCACTTCTGTACTGCACATCACCAAAAGCTTTGGATGTCGGCCTCACGGCATCCCTGAACGCAAAGTAGGCCGGCCTGAACAGCCTTACTGGGGCCACCCCAGAACATGCAGACGGAGGTCCTGCTCTTGAAGGATAGTCAGCAAGACGACGTCACCGTGAAAGGGGTTCCGGAGGGAGAAGCTGTCGCTGCAGGGCATCCAGGCGAGGTCTGGCCCCACGGAGTGGCTTGGCTGGGCCCTCAGACTGCGTACGAGTCCAGCCACACCAGAGGGAAGACACATGAGCCCAGAAGGGACAGTGTGGAGGCTCCAGTCTTCCTCCAAGGCCCTCCCCACCCCTTCAGTGGCCGGTTTGTACGGGCTGCCCTCTCCACCCTTAACAAACTTGCTTTCAGAAAAGAATCTGCACCCCCTCCCCATCCAATTGTCTCTGACTGCTAAATGGCTCAGAGCATACCCTCTGCTGTGGTGCCCCACCCGTAGTTTTTATCCAGGCCTTACGCACAAGGAGGAGGTTGAAGGAGGAAAGAGCAGGTCAGGCACCACTGTACGAGGCGGTGGGCACTTGCCTCTGGGTGGACTTGGGAATGGCCTCTCATGGCTTAGGTCTGCTTCAAGGGACTGGTCTCTTCCGGAGGGATCCGGGAGCCCCTCCACCGCCTGCCTTCCGGAGGGGTTCCCCCTTCCCTGCGGACTTGAGGAAAGTGGGCGGTGTCGCTCAGCGTCCTGGCCCGGGGATGCCCCAGATCACTGCCTGAGGAGATGGAAAGACGCCCCAAAGATGGCAGGGGGCACGAGACCGGGCTGGCAATGGCAAAGACGTGTGGGGAAAGCCGCGCTCACGCCAAGCAAGAGGGAACTCTCCAGGCATGGAGAGGCAGAGCCCTTCGCAAGGGCGTCCTTCGCTCTGCAGAAACCAAGCCCCCTCACAGAGAGAGGGAGAGGACCCTTTCGGTGACACGCTGCCACAGCGAGTCGTCAGAAACTCGTCACCAGGGAGGAAGAAAGAGAAAGATAAAAGCCAGAGCACGTGGATGTCAGAGGACACGGGCGGTGTCATTGTCAATGTAAATGAGTTCTTTGAGAACCGCAATGTGCCATATGTAAGATGCGCTCCTAACAGCCAAGTGTGGTGACAAGGAAATTATACACAAAAGTAGTGCTAACGGGATCTTAATTTTCTAAAACTTATTAGGTATTTGTACACATCAGAAGTGATACATCTTGGTGGTTGGATAATAGGTAATTTTCCTTTTTTAAATGTTTGTTTATTTTGAGAGACAGAGAGAGAGAGAGAGAGAGAGAATGCACGCAAGCAGAGGAGGGGCAGAGAGAGAGAGAGAGGGAGAAGGAGGGGCAGAGAGAGAGAGAGGGAGAGAGAGAGAGAGAATCCCAAGCAGGCTCCATGCTGTCAGCACAGAGCCCGACTCTGGGCTTGATCTCACACCCATGATGAGATCATGACCGGAGCCGATATCAAGAGTCAGATGCTAGGAGCACCTGGGTGGCTCCGTGGGTTAAACGTCCAACTCTAGATTTCAGCTCAGGTCATGATCTCATGGTTCATGAGTTCGAGCTCCACATCAGGCTCTGCACTGTCAGTGTGGAGTCTGCTTGGGATTCTCCCTTTCCCTCTCTCTCAAAATAAATACATAAACTTAAAAAAAAAAAAAAAAGTCCCAACAACTCATTGGAAAGTAATAGTGTCACTACTTTCAGAGAAGGAAATCCAGGATTAGAGAGGTAAAACTCTTATACCAGGGTCACACAACAGGGATTCCAATACAGATTAGATCTGTGCCCTGCTGGCCTCCAGAAACGAAGTCTTTTTTCTTTTTTTTTAAAGAATATATATATAAATCTGGCAAAGGAGGCAAGAAAGGAAGAAGGGCACAGGTCTGCAATGGAGAAGGTCTGCCGGAAACCTCAGGCAGGAGGGGCCACCGGGAGCCCCATGTCACTCCAGAGGAGGCGCTGCCTGGGAGCACCCCCCCCCCTCAACTAACCGAATAGCAGGTGACATGTATAAATGAGGGTTCCTTCCACCAGGTCCCACAACTGAGAGATCTCTGCGTGTCTCTCTGAGACGCTGCGTGCACTCGTTTGAAGAGCCCGTGGGCCAGCTCAGCCCTTTCCATATGAAACAGAAGAGTGGACCGCTTGGTCCCAGGTCACGTTGTGACCTCTGGGACGCTGGAGACATTGTACAACTTGGATGGCTCTGCCTAAAACGATGAGCCTCTCAAGTGATTCGTAGTTCAAACTGGGCATCACCCGTGTCTTATGCAGGAAAGAGGGGCCAGAGGCTCCCGACAGTGACTGCACCCCCGGAAACGGAGCCGAGGTCAGAGACATCAGCTCTGGACGCTGTGGCATCCGTGTAAAGTGGATGAGTTGAGCCCATCCTGGGATGCTTCGTAAATGGATTAAGGATGCTGTTTCTGCAGTCCTCCCCAAAGCAATGAGAACATCAAATGAGGAAGTACGGAAGGAGCTGGAAGGCGTTAGGGGCAGACAGGAAGTGTGACGCTTCACAGGGAAGCCCTCTGGGGCCCTCTGGTCACCGAAGTATTCCTTCCACTCGAGTCCACAGGAAAGCCAGACTTGGCCTCCTGGCTCTTTACATCAGCTTGTCTATCTCGGGTTTCAGGAAACTGAGATGCCAGGCTGCTATGCCGGGTAACCTGGGGGGCTGGGGGAGTGAACAACGCAAAGCCGATCGTTTAGTCTGAACCACAATATAGACTGCTGGCTTTCCACATCTGTGCTGTGTAAGAATCCTCCACGGAAATTTTTTAAAATACCGAGTCTGTGAGGCACCTGGGTGACTCAGTCGGTTAAGCGACCGACTCTTGGCTTCGGCTCAGGTCACGATCTCACGGTTCGTGGGGTGGAGCCCCACATCGGGCTCTGAGCTGCCAACTGGAAGCCTGCTTGGGATCCTCTCTTTCTCTGCCCCTCCCCCCCTCAAAAAAAGACTAATAAATAAATACCTAGTCTGTAAACCCACGCTAGACCTATCAGATCAGAACGGGTGGGTGGGTTTCGGGCTTTGCAATTTCCTAAAAGCTTCTCGAGTGAGTCCTGAGGCTAGCCCACGATTCCCATGGTCACCACACCTAGCCACGGCGCCAGCCACGCGCTGAGCTTCAGGCTGGCAGTTCAGGAATAGGGAAGCCGCACAGGACACCTGACTGCAAATACCTGCTACCTTGTTGAGGGATAGATGCATGGGAAGAACTTACCGAACAAAAGCATAGTGGGGTCCGGAGGTATCCTGGAGAGATTTCGGAGCAAAAACTCGAGGGTCTAGAACAAGTGAACCCTTTGGAGTTGATGCTCCTGCTCCGTCTGCTGCTGATTTTTCCGTGGCTTAGGACAAGCCATTTAGCTACCTTGAAACCTTTTTGTTTGTTTTGTTTCTGAGCATGGAGGACGGGGTTGGCCTTCTCAAAGAAGGCTGCATAAACTCTTAGGGTTCTAGACTACTAGGTAGTTTCCAGAGAAAATTCCTTCCCGCCTGCTATCATGGGGATAAGAAAGCCCCCTGAGAGGTCACTTATCCCACCCACGACTTCAGCCAACAGACAAAGAGAACACTGGAAGCCCCGGCGGGCGCGGCAGGTGTGGCCGGAAAGGGCTGAGTCCACTGGGATGGGAAGGGGTGTGTGTGCCCACACTCGGCCGGCTCGGCTTCCTAGGCCTCAGGTGAACGGGACGGGCTCATGGGGACAGGCAACCGCTCTGGCTGACCCCGCTGTGCAGCAAGCAGGGCCCCAGGGGCACCGGTGAGGTATATTGCACTGTCTGGCAGAGACCCAGCCCTCTGCCCTCCTGGCCCTGGACCCAGACCGGACGTCGAACCTCACCCACATCTGGGCACAGTCCAGGGGTCTCCCCTCCCTCTCCCTCCTCCGCTGGCTGCACGGTCAAGGCTCCCTATTCCCAGCCTGCTACGGCGGAGGCCAAGCAGAGGACCCAGGCCTGGGGGTGCCGAGCAGGGGGCTTCTGCCCTGCCATTTCCAGCTTACTGGACAGAAGCCTCCTGCCCTACCAATTCCGCTGCACCCTCGAGGGAGGTACAGGGTGGTGGTGTGGAGAGCTGGCCCGGGGCGAAGGTGGGGAAGGGGCCGCGCCTGTGATTCAGGAGCCCCTGCTTCTCCCGGAAGTGGCATTAGGATTCAAAGCTGCCCCCTCGCACGCCGCACTCCTGCACAGTTACTTCTCCTTCCTCCTCCCCCCCTCTTGTTCCTGACACACGCACGCACTACCCAGCCTCCCTCTCACCAATCACACTCTGTTCCTGCATCAGAAACTTCCATGAATTCCAACTTATTGAACTCTATTATGTGTAGGAGGGGAAAAAAACATCTGATCAGGGAAATTCATACTAAGACGTGAATGGCTACATTTCAGTCGCCAAGTAGCTTCTGAATTTCTCCATCCTCTGGGAGGAAAACCAAACGAGTCCATCAACCCTGTCAGAGTTCACTGAAGAGCTAGGAAATCGATCACAAGGGGAGCCATCACAGAACAACGGAGGGTTGAAGTACCTCCGTGTAGGCTGAGTACCAGAGCCCCCCGAGTCGCCTCCCAAGTGCAGGAAACACAGCCCCTCGAGAGCATGCGGTCCGGGCGCTCCCGCCTGCCTCCTGGAGCCCTAGCCAGACGGCAGCCACAGCTCCTGGGCTGCCTTCATTCCCGACCTCATCCCAACCCGTGCGATCTGCTTCCTATGTTTAGATTCCAGGTTCTGCAGCTCTGATAGATTTGCAAACCACGATCTGCTCCAAGTGGTCGATTTTAAGGAAAGTGGATCCAGACTGAGGTTATTTGCTGGACATACTCACAGGTAGTAGGAACTAGGACCAGAACCCGGGCTTCCTGTCACCCCAGTCATCTGTTAAACAGAAGTGTTACATGTAAAAATGCACAGTTTGGGGGCGCCTGGGTGGCTCAGTCGGTTAAGCATCCAACTTCGGCTCAGGTCATGATCTCGCGGTCCGTGAGTTCGAGCCCCGCATCGGGCTCTGTGCTGACAGCTCGGAGCCTGGAGCCTGTTTCGGATTCTGTGTCTCCCTCTCTCTCTGCCCTTCCCCTGCTCACGCTCTCTGTCTCTCAAAAATAAATGTAAAAAAAAATAAAAAATAAAAGCACAGAGGACGGATGATATTTAAAAAAGAAAAAATACAGTCACGGGCCGCCTGGGTGGCTCAGTTGGTTAAGCGTCCAACTTCGGCTCAGATCATGATCTCATGGCTCATGGGTTCGAGCCCCACATGGGGTTCTGTGTTGACAGCTCAGAGCCTGGAGCCTGCTTCAGATTCTGTGTCTCCCTCTCTCTCTCTCTGCCCCTCCCCCTGTGCTCACTCTCTCTCAAAAATAAACATTAAAAAAATGTAATAAAAAAAGGCAGTTTGATAAATGCTCAAAACAAACACACCTCAGCAACCACTGCTCAGCTCGAGAACTAGGTCATTTACCAGAACCTCAGAAGCCTCCCATGCCCCTTGCCAGTGCACACCCCCAGGGTAACCAGAATCTTTACTTCTAACAACACGGATTAATTTGTATGGTTTGGACTTTGCATCGGTGGAACAGCACACTATGCATTCTGTTGGGCCTCGCTTTATTCACTCAATATTTTGCCCAGAAGGATCTTCCATGTTGTGTCTTGCAGCTCAGATTCCTTCATTACCGTCGGTCTACACTATTGCATTGCATAAACACACTTCAGCTTATTTATGCACGTTGATGGTACCCTGACTTGTTTCTATTCGGGTTGCTCTGTTAAGTAATGCTGCTGGGAACATTCTCGTACATGTCTTAGTGCACACGTGAGGTACTTTTGTAGGGTTTCTACCAATAAATGGAGTTGCTAGACCACAGTACGTGCATCCATTCCGTAAATACTGCCAAATGGTTTTCCAAAGTGATTATATCAATTTTCACTCCACATGAGAGTTCCTTTTCCTCCGTTCTGGTATGGAGTAGTGTAAAACAGGTTTAGAGTAAGATCTGACTATCGCTTTGATTCATATTCCTAGATGATTAAGGAGGTCGAATGGCTTTTCATTGCTTCCTGGCTACTGGAGTATCTTCTTTTATGAACATCATAAAATATGTTAACTGTGGGGCGCCTGGGTGGCTCAGTCGGTTAAGCGGCCGACTTTGGCTCAGGTCATGATCTCGCGGTCCGTGAGTTCGAGCCCCGCGTCGGGCTCTGTGCTGACAGCTCAGAGCCTGGAGCCTGTTTCGGATTCTGTGTCTCCCTCTCTCTGACCCTCCCCTGTTCATGCTCTGTCTCTACCTGTCTCAAAAATAAATAAAACGTTAAAAAAAAATTTTTTTTTAAATGTTAACTGCTTCCATGATAAGCTGTTTTTGGTCTGCTTGGTTTGTGTTTTTCCTTTCTCCCCGGTGACTTTTGTGGATCTATACATGTGGGAACAAAACCCTTTCCTGAGTAAGGGCTCTGGAGCCAGACTACCTGGGTCACTTTCCAGCTCTAGCGGTAACTGGCTGTCATTCTGGGCTGGCTGAGTCCTCTCCAGACCCCCACGGCGCCGTCTGTAAGATCGGATGAGGGGAACAGGACCTCAGAATGCGTCACTGAATGAATGCATGCCAGCACCCAGGACAATCTGGGCACATCAGAAGTGCTCAACACGTTGGGATTTTTACCGCCACACCTAGTATTCTGTCCCCAAAAGTGCCCAAAACCGCCAAGAAAGAGGAGGGCACATCGCAAGACAGACGAAATTTCACAACTTGTCAGTCACGTATCACCACCTGAACAGCGGCTTCATACTTCTCCCTGCTAAGAAGAGACCTTCGCCTCGTGTGTGGAAACCAAAGAAGAGGTGGCTCTGGTGTTGGGTAGGGAGGCTGGGGCCAATTCATCTCCACTGAAAAGAAACAAAACGGAAGCGGTCCGCGAGGACACAAGGACCGCGTGCCCGGGCACCACCCGCAAAGGCTGCGGAAGAGGAATGCCTTGTCCACGCAGCCGCGGACACCCCCTGGCTCCCCCAGGCCCGCCCCCACCCCCGCCAGCCCTCTGGCCTCAGGGGACACTCACAGCCCGGGGGGCCCCGAAACAAAGGGAAAGTGCTCGGTGGCTCACCCAGGCCTGCCCAGGCCTCAGTCCTTGCACTGTGGTCCGGTGTCAGCAAAGCCTGGCTCCAGGGACCAAACGGACCTGATGACTGGACCTAAGACCTCAGGCCAGATGGCTGCCCCAGGCACTGCGGCCGTCCCCAGGGCCCCTTCGCTGTACTGACACAGTAGGCTGTATGGCCAGACAGGAAGAGGTCAGGGAAGTCTCAGCTTTTCTGGGAAACAGGCCCGGGTCAGCGAAATGTGCTCTGAGACCAGGTCTACCGCGAGACCGGAATGAGTCACAGGGACGGAATCCTCTTATCTTGCACACAGGGAGACTGACGCTCCGGGAGGTTTGCAGGCAAAGGACGGGCTTTGGCGTAAAGGCCCACCTGGTACCACCGATTCCTCCTTTCGTTAGACCTACGGGTTCAAGCACTGCCAGTCACCACGGCCAAGAAGTCCCAGATCCCATCTTCCGTGTGGTGCTCCCACTGGTCATCAGCGTTTGTCCCGCTGCCTTCTCCACCCGGATGAAACCACAGAGCCTCGCCCAGACCACAGGCCGCGCCCTTCCCACCCCTAGCCAGCGCCCACACCTGGGACACCCTGGGTTCCTGCAACAATGCTTCGTCTGTGCTTCCCCCGCTCAGAAACCAACACCGGCTCCTGGCTTCCTCCAGGGCTCCCCCCAGGGAGGGGGGAGGAGTTCCTGAGCAACCTCTCTCCCCTCACCCCTACCTCCACTCAGCTCTGTTCACCTGACCTGCTTCTTCCCGCAAAATCCCTCCTCCCGTACGTTTCTGCCGTTCTCGAGCATTCCTCCAGAAACCCCTTCTCCTCCTAATTCCTATCCGTCCCGCATGTCCCTTAGCATCCCTCCCGGCCGCAGCCACCAGCTGCCATCTCCACGCTGCGGCAAACGCTGGCGTCTTGTTGGCTCCTGGGGCGCACATGCATCTGCCGTGTGTGTTCTCACCCGCAAGCTTGAACACCCTTCCCCGTGTCCAGCCATCTGCAGTTCGGGTGGAAACACACACACACACACAACCAGCAACACCGGCGGCCTTCTCAGCGAGCTCTCCGTCCACCCGGCCCGGCCCCCGAGGACGGCAAGACCGCCACCTCTGCCTCTCCAGGGCCGCCGGCCCGCGGGGACACGGACCCAAGCGAGGACAGCGATGGCACGGCTTCTGTTCTCAGGTGCGGCAGGGCCAGGTGGACGCGCCCAGACAAGGCTCGATCCTGCCACAAGACGGGGGAGGGGTTCGTGAGCTCTGAAGCGGGCGAGGGGAGGGCTGCGGTGGGGATAGGGGGCGAGAGAGAAGGGGGCGTCCGGGGGTGTGGGGGGGGGGCAACCCCGGGAGCGTCCAGGCCGTGAGTGAGGGGCTCTGGGAAGACCCGAATGGCAGTGGCACGTGACGGCCGATGGATAACAGCCCGAACGAGGCTTACCAGGTGAAGACACAGAATCGTGGGAGAGGCCCTGTGTCAGGAGGGACAGGGCACAGGGGCCCCCGCATGCCAGGCAGAGGTGCAGGCCCTACTTTTGCTCCTCCTTCTCTGTCGAGTTGTCTGGCCTCGGGCCAACATGCACATCGCTCCAGTCCTCAGGGCCTCGATGGACATGTCTATCCTTTTCCCCACGTCCACCAGGGTGACCCTGAAGACTCCGACCGTGCCCTTGGAAAACCACCCCTAGCGAGGGGACCCATCACCCTCCCAGTGTCCCTGGTCCACAGACCCCCGGTCGTGAGCTCCAACTAAAGGTGCTGGAAATCACACCTCTTGTGGCTCCCTCCTAACCCAGAAGCCCGTGCCCACTGACCACTGGGTCTCTTTAGAGACCTGAGAACTTAGCGGCTGGACTGCAAGATGACTGAGCCCTGACAGGGTGCATCCACGGGGCATCTGGATGTTTACCTGGAGGATGACCTTTCCTTTGCATGGTGTAGACACGGAGGCGGAGGTCCTTTCCCACACCCAGGGCCAATCCCTTTTGCTCCAGGACGTGTCACATCGCCCTGGCTGTCACATTGTAGGCTTGAGGTAAGGAGTCAGAAAACCTGTTTTCAAAGGGACTCTCCCCGGGCCGTGTCTGGGCTGCACGCCACAGCCCAGAGCACCGTCAGATTTACACAGAGTTCGTGTGCCCTACATAAGTAACCCCCTTTTGCAAACCGATCAGCTCTTCGCCATTGTAAGATGTCATCATGAGGCCATTGAGCTTTTTCAGGCCAGAAGGGGATTCAAAGGGGAAAAGCTGGATGCTTTCCAAGGCAGGATGTGGGCATGAGGGTAGGGAGCGTGGTTTCTAAACTGGCTGCATCTACCGGCCCCTCCTTTCTCAAACTAGCGCCCCCAAACCTGAGCTCTCACACCCAGAAGGCCGCTGACTCTGGGGTCTCCCACTGGGGAAACCTTTAGAGCAAGCAGGCCAAACCCACATCCAGCCTCTGGCTCAGAACAGGCTGGGAGAACCACCCTTCTCACCTCCCATCTGCTTCCTTTTGGCTCTTGGCTCAGAGGGTAAATGGTCTAAACGCTAATGCAAAGCCACAATCACGTTGGGTGAAAAGAAAAGGCAAGTCCAACTCTAAGAAATCCACTTGAAACATAAAGATGTAGCCAGTTAACAGTAAAACCCACCACACAAACACTGATCAACCGAAAAGGGAGTAAGCAAAGTCAATTTCAAAAGAAACAATATTTGTGGGGTTCAAGAGGGACACTTGACCATGATGACACCAGCTGGTCTGGCAAGAAGACATGGCAACTAATGAGCACGTCGTGAGGATTATCTTTATTGAGTCTCAAACGTATTAATTACCATCATCTCTATTTGGGTCGGATCTAGGAAAACTTCCTGCTGTCAGCTTACTGATTTCCCTGCTGGCAGCTTCCTCCCCGTCTTTCTCTTGCTACTCTTGGTCACCCCTCACAGACCCTTCGGCCAGTCAACCTTCCCTGCCGCCCCTTCCGTGGGCCAGCGGACCCTCCCACGGCGCAGTGACCTGACCCCGGGACGGCACCCAGCAGTCTGGTAAATGCATCTTTGCTTCTCCATCCCCCTCCTTCAGGCCACCGACTGTTTTGTTCATCTCCAAATCCTGAACGCTGAGTACCAGACACATGGCCTTGCGCGATAAACGCGCGAATGAGAACTTAGGTCCTCAAACACCCAGGCCTCTGGACTCTCACTGGCTCCCAGGACATGGGCAGATTTGGTTCAAGCAGAGAGAACACTGGGCACGCAGTCGGAGGAGGGTGCCCTGTCCTACTACTTACAAGCCCTGTGATCTCAGATTCGTGACTCGGCCACCCAGGGCCTCCGTTTCCTCACCTGCAAGCTGGTGACAGAAGAGTGGCCCCGCAGAATGGCCACATTAAAGCAGCAGTGTTGAAATGTGCTCGCCAGATGTTGGCTAACATCAGAAGCAGCAGGTGCCGTATTACCCATGTCACCAGTGCCACGAATGAGGGCAAGGAAAGCCAAGGAAGGCACTGACGTCCGCCAGGTACGGAACAGCGAGAGGGAACAGCCGCCTGTGTGGTGAGCGCACCTGTTCTCCACACTTCACAGACATCAGCTTTTCTCTGCTGCACCCAGCACCTTCCCTTTCTGTGAAGTGGGGTCCAGGTGGTGTCTGGAAGAAGCAAACTGACACCACGTGACAGGTGACAATGACACGTCCCTTACAGGAACGGATGCGGGCAAGTTGCTCCGCGGTGCACGGGACTTCCTCGCAGCGTCAAGAGCAAGGCCCTGGCGTTCCAGGAAAGGAAAAGCCAGAGCATCTGCTCCCGACCCCCTGGGGGCCTCCGGGTTTCCCTGCGCGTCTAAGACGCCAAGCGCGAAACTGCGGCAAAAAGAGGAAAAGCATCGATCTCATGCCTCCTGGGTCAGTTCCAACCACGTAATGCAGGACTCCAGCCCAGAACCAGGGAATCCAAGTGTGCATGTTAGCAACATCGTCAACCATCCTGCGCGTCCATGTTTGAGAAGCACAGGCTGTTGCCCCGCCCGGTTTTCTTTGACCACAAACTATTAGCTCTCAAAAAGGCAGTTTTTAGTTGTAAATTACATACACGTGCTGCTGTGCTGTTATACTGTATAGATCATAAAAATGAAGCCAAAATTATATGTGTAAAAGGATGTGCTAAAATAAACAGAAAAGGGAGCTGTAAAAGTACTCTTTTGGGGGCCACAGAAGGACATGGGGTATGCCCTGTCTGTCCCGACTCCTGGATTAATGGAACTGGTACCAGTAACCTCTTTTCAGAAAGTTCTTACTCCTCGGTCCCCGCACCCACCCAGCTTCAAGGCCACCACCTCCTTACACTCCTTCTATCTCGTGATGCCCCCCACACCCCACTTTTGTTCTAATCTTCCCATGTGGCATCATCAACAGTCCCAGGAGTTTTTGTGGCTGTGAGTTTCTAGTCCCATTTAAATGGAGATCTCCTGCACTTCACTTGCGGGAAGACTAAGAAAGAAAACATAAAGGAGGGGCCGAGGGGAGCAGGGCAGAATCTGGAAGATTCTGGGGTTTCTTTTTTGATGTTAAAATACTTAGTGTTCTTTCTCATTTCTAGATCACCAAACCACCAAGAAGTCGCTCAAGATAAGGTGATAGTCAAGAGCTACAGTGGTTTTGAAATTGCTTCTAGGCATGCCACCACCACTGTCCTGGGATAAGCATCTATTTCTGGAGCTCTGGTAAATGTGACTCTTCTGCTTGAAACCAAAACCATGGCCTCCTCATTAGAGAACCAGAGGATGGGCCCCCAGGGCACACCCCCCCCCAACCCCACCCTTCAAAACCACCACAAGTACAGGAAAATCGATGCCAAAAAAAAATTCCCCAAATGTGACTAATTTAAGGTTCCTACAAATAGGGAATAGGAAAAGTCTTTCCAGAGACCAAGCCACACATACTACCGATCGATAGTTCAACGTCCTTTCCCCAAGACGCTGGGAGAGGCTTGAGGAAATGCACATCCATGAAATAACTATAACCAACCCTCCCCTGAACCTCCCTGAGCCTTGTGACCAATTTCGTAGGCAAGAGCTCAGCAGCTGAGATATCACCCCGCAGCGTAACACGCAGAGGGTACCAAATTGTTCCCGAGTATTTTCAAAGGCTCTGCACACTAGCAAGCTTTTGTCTGGACTACAGCAAACTATCCCGTTTCTCCCGGCCCCTCGGGCGTCCCCACACCAGCAGACAGCAGGGGCAAGTTCACCTCCAAGGCGGCCTAAGGCACAGATACGAAGGCCCAAGAGCGACAACATCAAAAGCCGCAGGGGAAGAGGGAAGATGGTTCTGCTCAGGGTCGGCTGACGCCCCGCCTCCTACCCCTTCTAACCAACAGCACTGACTCCGCCCACCTTGGAGCCGCCTTCTTCCTCCGTTCTCTAAAATTGAGACCCAGCTCTGCTTGTCGCCACCAGAGACCCCATCGCAATCCCACGGGTAGAAGAATGAGAAAGAATGGAAAAAGTTCTGCTCCCCAGGCACGTGGCCACCCAACCAGCTACCTCGTGGCAAGAGTATGAGAGGGCGACCGGCCTGGTAGAGAAGTGTGGGGGCAGGAAGGAGAGGTGTCCTGCTAAGGACCACTTTGGGAGGGGCTGTCCTGGGTGGGAGTCAAGGCCATGCACACTGCCTGGTTTGAGGACCAGGTAGCACTTGGGGCAGGGGCACCTGCTGTGCCGACCACCCATCCTGGAGTCCTCCGGCCCATTTAAGCTCACACGGAAGCAGTGCTGACAGCAACCACGGAGCGGTCAGTGCAAGACTGAGGGCTCCTTCCGCAGGAACAAACAGCCGCGGCACCTGGAGCACCAAGCATATGCCAGCATTAGGCATGGTTGGGGCCTAATCCTCACAACCACCCTGCGCCGTTGCCAGGTGAGGACACTGAGGCACAGAGAGGTGAAGGAACTTCTCCAAGGTCACACAGCTCCTACCTGGCGGAGCTGGCGTCTGAGCCCGGGGAAGTCTGACTTGCAGAGCCCAGGGACAACTTCTCATTCTTGCTATCCCTCCCTGCTTCAGCAAGAGCCTGAGGGGTTCCATGTCTGCCCCTTATTCATTAATACAAAGATGGCAGGGTCAGGGAGTGACCAGGGAGCTGTGCTGGGGGGCGGGGGGGGGGGGGGGTGTTGGGGGGGGGACAGCGAAAGGCCAGGGAAAGAACAATGCATCTGAACTTTTGCTCCTACCCTCTCCCTAAGTTTAAGCCGTAAAGCCCACCATTAGGATGCCATCCCTTGAGTTAAAGATCTTTGAAATCAGTTAAAACGAAAACTGAGCTACGATCCCTTAAAGAATCATCGTTAAGGAAGGATCTGAGAGAGGAGAGGAAACGCAGGAGAGTACTTGCAGGCAGACACAAATATTTCACCTTCTCTGCATCACCGCTTAGATCTTAATCTTACATGTAGGCACTGCTTAGCTGGGCTGGACTGGCTACCTGGGAGATCTCCACGACCTTAATACCCCGGAAGCAGAGGACACACGTAAGACCCAGGGGATTAGGGAGGAATAACCAGAGACTTACTGAAAGGAAGGTACACACCTTCTAGATCTCTGAAAATTATGTCCAGGGCAGAGAGGAGACCACTCTGCTTCCAGCAAATTCCTCCAGGAGAAGAAGGCTCAGTTTGGTATTTTCTGGCTGGGTTTTGATAAGAAACTGTAACCTGGTCTGCTGGAGAGCCAAGAAAAACCAGATATTGCCTCTTTATACCCATTCCATACTCCTACCTTCCTTCCAGGTATGCTATTACGGGTTTTGTTTTGGACAATTCAATACATGCACATGAGGCAAAAGGAGATTCCTAAAGAGCTCTTGTGAAGCTATTAATTCACAAAATGACTCCCGAACTTCAGAGAAAGTTCCCTCCTGGATGCATCTGCCCTACATGCTCGAGGTCAGCAGTATCAGACCCCGAGGGCCACAGCTCGAATCCGAGCAGCCCAGGTCCTTCCCTCCTGACCTTTCCGGACACCATACCTGGCACTGCCTAGAGGGCCGAAATGAGCCCAGGTTGCTTGCGCATCTACTCATCTACTCCTTGGCGCTTACTGCACTGGTCCCACTTTTAGTCTGGCCTAGGCAGAAGAGCTGGATAAGGGAAAGGGGTATCAGATTTGAAAAAAGGAAGGGCTAGGAGGCAGTAAAGACGTTGGATGACAGCTGGATACTGTGATCACATTTGTTAAAGTCAAGATTATTGCTTTAACCAGGCGGAGAGCACTCACAGGCACAATGGGTAAGAGATGTACCCTGCTGGAAATTTTCACTTGCTGGGAGATAGGTGGCCTCCTCCCTCTGGCATCCTCGTCTGGCCCGGGGCAACTTCCCTCTTCAACCCAAGTAGAGAATCAGTGACACGGCTAAACACAGCTGAACGAATCCTCCAGTCCAATGGGTTCCAGCGATGCAGAAACTCTTTGGCACTACGCCCAAAGTAACCCGTTCCATTAAAACAAATGCACCACGAAAGGCAAAGAGCAGCTTTGCAGTCCTAGCAGATCGAAATTCCAATCGTGGCTCTGCTATTTTCTTACTGATACATGCAAACACCTAGCTGTACCTAGTTCCCGGGGAGAACCCAACATTCGTTCCTGCCCGGTCTCTGTAATTGACCTGAAATTCACCTCCTATAAACAGCTCTGTTCTGTCCCCTAGGGCAGCACGAGACCAGTCAAATCTGATCACATGAGTCTTTCAAATACTTGCAGACAGGCTCACAGGCCCTCGGGGCCCGTCTGGTCTGAGCTAAACATCCCCAGTTCTTCAAGCACCTCTCCTAGGACTTGGGTTTCCTGACCCTTCACCAGCTGAGTCACTCTGCAAGTTAACTCCAAGCCCTCCTAAGGAAGAGTCCGTTACAGCCAAGGTCCCAATTCATTCTAGGCCGTGGGGCCGGGACCAGTGGGGAGGGGAGCGTGCCCCCAGCTTGTGGTCAGAGCCTGGGCCCCAAACCAGGGGCTGAGACAGCTTGCACCCAGGAGGTGGCTGCTGTGTCCCAGGACCACTGTGGCCCTCAGTAAGGCGTCATCCCGCAGCACCTGTGCCGGCTGTTTACTGAGGTTGCACAGAACATCACGTCCACGATGCTGAGAGAGGGGAAAAGCAGCGTCGGGCACTTAGAATTATGTACTGCCCAAAGATAAAAACACTGCGTGCTCTTTAGCAACCTCCCGCGTTCTTTCTTTTAACGTGTCCCCGTGTGCCCTTCCCCCTCCGCTGCGTGCACCAGCGTCCCAGCCCCGCCCGACCGGATCGGTCAACCACCTGCGGACCTATTTCCTCTGGCGCGCTGGCAGCGCGCCGCCGCTCCCAGACCTAAGGGGGGGGGGGGGGGAATCCCGGCCAGCAGAACGAAAACAGGCCACGGGGCGGAGAGGGGGAAAGGGGACAGAGCGTCCACGAGGCGCAGCTGCGCCGGCTGCACGCCGCGCCCACGTGCCGGAGCAAGAGGCGCGGGGCAGGCTGGGGCGGTGCCACGTGAACGCGGCGTGCGGCGCGGGGGAGCGGGGGCGGGGCGCGCGCTGACCGGCCCGTGCGC
>NC_064809.1:5367802-5386524 GCF_023721935.1 Panthera uncia | reverse complement strand
CGGGGGCGGGGCGCGCGCTGACCGGCCCGTGCGCCGCGCCTGCAGCCAATCGGCGCGCGCGCGCCCGCTGGCCCCGCCCCGCCCCGCCCCGCGCCGGGTGTCCCGGGCTGACCTCGCCCCCCGCCAGCCGGGCTCCGCTGACCTCAGCGCCGGGCACCGGCGGTGGCAAGGGATGGGGCGTGTCGGCCGGCTCTGTGGCGCCCCCGGTCTGCCAGGCGGCTCCTGCCCCACAGAGCCGTCCCAACCGGAGACCCGAGAAACGGCACGGGTGGGGGCATCGCCCTAGAAACCGGGCTGCCCGGGGCGGGAGCGTGCAGAGCCCGGGCTCCTCCTCGACCTTCCTGCTGGGGAGAGGCCCCCGGAGCGCTGCCCTCTGCCTGCCATCCTCTTATCACTCGGTCCTTGACCATCTCTGTGCCCACGGTGTCTGGCTCTATGGCAGGGGACCAGAACATGCCACCCCAAGTATACCTCTGGCATAAGGATTTTTGTGCTGATTGTTTTTGAGAAACTGCAGACACAGGAGGAGACTGCAAACAGCATAAGTGACGCTTTTATAGGGGGAATTTACATGGAAAGGGGGGTTATGCCAGGAATGCAGCTATGCCCACACATCACTTCACCTGACTCCTATGCATGGCAGGGCAGCCTTGTTTACCATGAATTTCTCTTCTGACCTTCCTGTGAGTATTCTTCCTTGCCTTTGAAACCCCTGACCCTTATCCCTTTCCTTAGCTCAGAATGGTCCATGAGCCTCAACTGCCTGGAGGGCTTTTGAGTCTCTTATCTTTGTGGGGCTCATGAATGGATGCACATACATAATTAAAAATTGGTGGTGGGGGGGGGGTTCCTCCTGTTTATTTTTTATGGGGGCGGGGAGAGTCTCAGCTAAGAATCTAAACGGGTAAAGGGAAAACGATCTTTCCTTTCCTACAATATGTAGGACCAAAGTATTGACATCCAGCCTATCTAGGTTTCTTTTGCCTTAAAATACTATTTTGTTATTTTAAGAGTAGCATACATTCATTGTGAAATGACTAGAAAATATGGAAAAAACATAACACATTCGTGCTTGTGTTTCCCTCCAGACTCTCCTATCTGTGCAGATATTTTTTAGAGCCCCAGGAGATGGGGCACGAGCCTTCACCTCTGCCCTGAATTTATGATCTACTGAATGTCCTCACTTACGGGGAAACAGACATCAATCACGAGGAATTTTATTTTCATAATAAGACCAGGAGTAAAGGAGATTCAAGCCTTTTTTTAAATTCCTAGAGAAAATACAAAAAGTGAATGAAAGATGCAAAACCCAGAATGGGGAGAAGAGAGGGAGAACTTTCTGGTATTGGACTGGGATAAGAGCAATATGAATTTGTGATCTTGAAAAACCTGTTTCCTAGCTCTGTCCATGGGAAAGGCCCTAGAAACGATGACACCCTATAACAAGGAACACCGCAGAGCCCAGACCTTGGTTACCAACTCTCATTCTCCCCTAAACGTAACCAGGGCTCCTTGGCTGAGCTTGGGACCTCTGGTTGTGCCAGAATATAAGGAAGAACTCAGATGGTGTCGAAAGGACACAGCAACCAGCTTGAGAGGGCTCTCATCCCAATTTGGGATAATCCGAGCATCAAAATGAGTAAGTCAGGGATGGACTGCTTATAATACATGTGATGATAATTTTTAAAATCCCTGAATCTATACCAATACCATTACTACTATTAATAATAATGAAATGAAAACTATTTTAAAGGGAAGGGTAGGCAGGAAAGCTCTTCTTTATAATAGAATGCCAACCAATAAATGTTGGCTATGGTGGCTAAATTTTTTAGCCACCATAAGTGTTCCAGTCAAGAATCATCAATCCATGCTAAAACCACTGCATTCAAGATTACTGGGGACAAGAGTACTTTTATTCACATTTTGTGAATGATCCCAAAGGATCCGCACAGATACATTTTTTAAATGTTTAATTTTTTGAGGGAGGGAGGGGCAGAGAGAATCTCAAGCAGGCTCCACCCTATGAACAAGGAGCTCAACTTGGGGCTTGATCCCACGCACCGTGAGACCGTGACCTAAGCCAAAATCAAAAGTTAGACACTTAACCAACTGGGCCACCCAAGGGGCCCCCACAAAGATGCATTTTTAATTGCAAAGGGGAAAAGTTATCTTTGTAAGTGAACCAAATGACCGAAGTTATTTAACATCACTGCTAAAGGGACAAGCGGATATCTTAGTCTGTTGATGTAACACCAGTAAGAAGGATGTATATCACGCATGCTGTGTTCTTGCCAAAAATGTTAAACTTCAATCTAAGAAGGAAACAATCAGGCAATTCCAGATCGAGGGGCCTCCTGCAAAAGAAGTGGCCAGGGTCTTCACAAATATCAGTATCATTAAAATAACTATAAATAAGATGCAGAACTCTTCTAGATAAAAAGAGACTTCTAGATAAATGTGTGACACGTGATGGGATCCTAGATACAAAAAGAAAAAAATCTATAAGAGACACTACCGAGATGATCCAAATATGGACCAGCCGCTAGTAACAGTCTGGTGTCCGTGTTCAGTTTCCAACTAGGCTGATGAGTATATCGTGATAATTTAAGAGAATGTTCTCGTTCTTGGGAAGAACATGCTGACGCATTTGGGGATGGTGTCATGATGTCTGCAGCTGGTTATTTGACATCAACAAAATCAACTGAGGAACTAACAGGGTAAAATGCAACAGCGGGTGAATCTCGGTGATACAGGTCATTCTCTATGCCATTCTTGAAACTTTGCGGAAGGCTGGACATTTTTTAGAGCAGAAAGAGACAGAAATGAAAATTTCCCCAGGCCAACAGTCCCTTGCCTTCACACGCCTTGACTTTCCTAACACGCAATCAAGGCTCGGCGGGCCAGGAAACTGTATTTCTGAGTCATCAAACACCTACAAGTCGAAGTTGGTATGTTTGTGTAGAAACACAAATACAATACGTATGAAATTAACGGGACAAGTCTCTGGCAAGTGAGTCACTAAGTCCCAGGTGTTTTATGCAGTGTTTGACACAGAGGGATCCTTCCCGTCTGCTTACGAGCCATCTCTCCCGAGCAGGGCGGCCCTTCCCTCTTCCGGAGGCCAGTGTACAAACACACACCGAGTGTCGGGGAGAGTCAAGTGACTCAGGGAGGGGGCGGATTCTGCAATTTCTGTTTCAAAACAAAGAACACCACGGACATGGGTTATTAGGAGGCCAAGTGGGTCAGAGAGGTCTCCTGACATCTCAGCCTCCTTTTGGCCAGTTCTGCCCTGATGCCTCTCTGGCTGTCGCTTAAGCAGCCAGCGTCTCCTCTGTTACGGGAGGCCGGCAAAGCCTGTGTGGTCCTCACGCCTTCTAGGGGAGACCCGCTACCGCTCATCTTTGTCGCCTTGCATAGCGCAGGGCCACCCTCTCCCGAGGCTCCTTTCCCTTTTTAATGTCCACCTGACGCTCTAGGTCATTGGGACGGAGGAGGGTATTCCCAGCTAGGATAACAGGGCATGATCGAAGCAACATACAGCAAGCAGCGTGGAACCCAACGCGGTCTCCCTCTGAAAAATAAGTATGTGGCTTGTTGGGGGCGGGCCCGGGGGGTGGGGGGATGAGGGAAAGGTGCGACGGAGAAGACGATGAAGTGAAACACCCCAAAGTCACCTGAACGATTTTACAGGTTCAACTACACATAAAGACGTAAAGGCTGGGAGTTTCATGAACCAGTCAGCCGCAAAGGACTTCGGGAAAGCTGCAGGCCTTCCGGGCTTCTATTCCTTCTATTCCTCCCTCACTCAGCACATCAGCCTCCCCTGACCACCCCCTTCACGCGATCCTTGTAAGGAAGCACAACAAGATTCTGATGCACTTTGAAATTTTAATCATGAATGGAGAATTAAAGAATCTCGAGTCAGAGAATGACATTCTTTGAGGAATCTTACGGGCACCGGAGTATTAACGTTCCCATAAATGA
Source organism: Panthera uncia (assembly GCF_023721935.1). Classification (NCBI taxonomy): domain Eukaryota; kingdom Metazoa; phylum Chordata; class Mammalia; order Carnivora; family Felidae; genus Panthera; species Panthera uncia. Next base: position 5,382,537 of record NC_064809.1, on the reverse strand, counting down.
ATTCCCCCAACACACAGTTTTCGATCATCTGCCAGGCCCTCGGCTGGACAGGAGGAGCACTGCCCAGGGAGTTTACAGTCAAGTTGCGGAGACGGAATGAACACACAAATTATAGCACAAGAACCATGATTACCTCCAGCTGTGAGACCGTGAGACTGTAAGGCAGAGGGTGGCTTCAAGAGTGAGGCCTTGCAAATGGGGAGCAAACACACCAAAGGAGGGAGCTATTGAGAAAAGGCAGAGCTGGGAGAGAGGGGGGTGTGCCCAAGGAAAGGCAGGCCATGAGGCTGTTAATGCGAAGAACAGGAGGAGCGCCTGGATGGCCCAGTCGGTTGCATCCGAGTCTTGGTTTTGGCTGAGGTCATGATCTCACGGTCTGTGGGTTCGAGCTCACAGCACAGACCCTGCTTGGGATTGTCTCTCTCTCTCCCTCTGCCCCTCCCTCCTGCTCATTCACTCCCTCTCTTTCTCTCTCTCTCTCTTAAAATAAATAAATAAACATTAAAAAAAGAATGGGAAAACAATGTTTTCAGGGGCAAAGACACAGTAAGGAAGATGTAAGGGGAATAAAATCTTGAGAAGGTAAAGTTTTCCTGAGGAAGATAGTACCTTTCCTCTAGATCACATAGATAACCCAGTCTCGAATTTACAGAGGAGAAAATCATCCAGATCAAGGGATTTAGGAGCTAAACTTACACCTCCACTCTGACCCAGCAAGACCACGAAGTGGACGCTTTTATCAACCAAAAGACAGGTACAACAGAGTGTTCATGGTGGCTCTGAACATAACGACCCCAAACCAGAAACAACCCAAAGGTCCAACAACAACAACAGAAGGGACACGATGAGTCATGTATGAATTTGTTGAATCACTATCTCATACACCTGAAAATAATATAAGGCCGTATGTTAACTATACTGGAATTAAAAATTTTTTAATAAAAAAAAAAACGGGGGGGGCTGGGTGGCTCAGTCAGTTAAACATCTGACTTTGGCTCGAGTCATGATCTGAAGTTTGTGGGTTCGAGCCCCACGTTGGGCTCTGTGCTGACAGCTGGAGCCTGGAGCCTGCTTCAGGTTCTGTGTCCCCCTTTCTCTCTGCTTCTTCCCCACTCACACTCTGTTCCTGTCTCTCTCAAAAATAAACATTAAGAGAATTTTTTTAATTAAATACAAATGAATGAATGAATGAATGAATGAATACAATGGAAGGGGCAAACTGTAGTCTATACAATACTATATAGCAATGAAGATGAACTAAGGATTTCTACACACAACGACACAGAAAAATCCAGTTAGGATGTTGGGGGAAAAAAGCCACATTCAAAAGATATATAAGGTAGAATTCCTTCTATGTGAATTTCAAGAACAAGCAAACATACATAATGAGAGAAGTCAAAAGAACAGTGAGTGGTTTCTGCTGAGAAGCTTTCTCAATGGCAAGGGTGGGAAGGAGCCTTCTGGGGGTTACTGGAAATGTTCTACAGGTTGATCAGGTGTTGGTTGCACGGATGTACACGTATGTACATTTGCACACTTACCGTATACATGTTATACCTCAGCTTTAAAGAGAGGTAAAATGTAAGCGAATAGCAACAACAAAAAAGTGACGTAGGGCATGCTGTGAACCATTTTTCTGGACGTGCTAAGGACAAAAGATTTACTGACCCCAGAGTATGACAGGGATATGCCATTTTATGGTAGGGGACTGGCTCGTCCTGATGTGTTCAAGGTGGCTATGTATGTTCTTCCAGAGTCCAGTCTGACACACGTTTTGTGCAGGGGATGAAGAAGACTACTAATTAAACTTCATTTTTTAAGACCTTCCTGATACACATTGAGATTAAAATATGACATGCGTCACAAGTTAAATACCATTACTATACCCATCTTGGGGCTAAAAACCAAATGTAGGTTGTAAAAACCAATAATTACACTATGACAGATGAAAGAGAATCTCCAGAATCGTAGCATATAAGAGCCGGAAGAGATAATCCGGGTAACCCTTTGACTTTATAGACGCGAGAAGGAAGGTCCAGAGGGGTGAGGTGGCCAATCAGAAGCCACATGACAAATAGAGCCATCACAGGACAAGAAAACAGGTCTCTGCCCAGTACCTCTCTATGTTCTCTGAGGTCTCCATGCTGCTATAGGGCAGAGCTCAGGTCAGGAACCACTGTCCTCACTGCCCCAAGGCTAGGCCCCCCGGGAAGAACAAGGACATGATGGTCCAGGCAGAAGATTAGGGAGCCTGGAACCCAGGACCCAGCCTCAGCCACTCCTCCTGGTCCTCCATTCACCTTGACAAAGTTTGTAAAATCTTGGTACCTTTCTGCTTATCCAGAAATGGGGATAAGAGTTGCTTCTCGAAGGGTGAGAAACCAGCTTCCGTGGAGGATGATGAAATCTGTTTGTTGGTTTGTTTTTTGGAACAGCTTTACTGAGATAGAAGTTGCCCATTTAAAACTGTGCAATCCATGGGCGCTTGGGTGGCTCAGTTGGTTGAGCGTCCAACTTCAGCTCAGGTCATGATCTCACAGTTTGTGAGTTTGAGCCCCACGTCAGGCTCTGTGCTGACAGCTCAGAGCCTGGAGCCTGGTTTGGATCTTCGGATTCTGTGTCTCCCTGTCTCTCTCTGCTCCCTCCCCAACTCACACTCTCAATCTCTCTCGAAAATAAATATTAAAAATAAATTAAAAATAAATAAAGCTACACAATCCAGTGCATTTTCTATATTCACAAACTTGTGTGAACATCGCAATTTTGGGACCATTCTATTACCCCGAAAAAACCCGTGAGCTGTCACACCCCCATTTTCTCCTCCTTTAACCTGCAGGCAGCCATGATCCACTTTTTATGTCTACAGATGGGCCTTTTTGGACATTAAATATGAATGAAATCACACAAACTTCTGTGAATAGCTTTTTCACTTAGCATGTTTTTCAAAACCCCTCTGCTCTGTAGATACGCAATTCCTTTTTAGTGCTGGATTGCAGTGTATGGGTAGGTATACCTCGTGTGTTCATCAATCAGTTGGTGGACACTGGGTTGCTGGTACTTCGGGGGTATTATGACTAACTCTGCTCTGACAGTTCATGTATACCTTTCTGTGGGCAACTGTTTTCATTTCTCTTGGGTTTACACCTAGGAACGGGATTGCTGGGTCATACAGTCGGTGAATCTGTATAAAAAGTGCCCTTGCCTGTACCCTCAGAAATGAAAAGCCAAGAAATGAGTGATGGGAAGGGCGGGGGGCTCTTAGAGGGGTGGTCAGGGAAGGCCTCCATGAGGAGACGAGAATCAGTTGATGCTTTGCAGGGTTCACGCCAAGCTCTGAGGGAGGAATATTCCAGGCAGGGTGAACATGGCCCCAGGCCACACCGAAGGACGGAAGGATGGGGCAAAAGGTACGGGATTAGGCAATGTGGCTGGAGAAGTGACCGAGCATTTCTCATTCCTGTTTTAACTTCTCCTTTTGACATAATTTCGGCCTTACAGAAAAATGTCGAGTAGCACAGAGAATTTCCACGCATCCTTCACCCAGACTCACCAATTGTTAATACTTTGCCACATCTGCTTTATCATCCTCTATGTAATTACATTTTTTAAATATATATTTTATATAGACAAAATAGCACATACGCAATATTTTTTAAATTAAAAAATTCATGCATATTTTTTTCTGAACCATGAAGACAAAACATGCCCCATTTCTTCTTAATACTTCAGAGTGTATTACCTAAAGGCAGAGATGCTTTCCTACACGTATAACTACAATATAACCATTAAAAGCAGATTAACTCGAATACAATAAGGACTCCAAATGCATCTGGCCAAATGCCATGGTAATGCCCAGGCCCTAGTCCAGGCTCATGTACTGTATTTATTGTATCATTCTTTCTCTCCCTCTCCCTCTCCCTCTCCCTCTCCCTCTCTCTCTCTCTCTCACACACACACACACACATACACATATCTGGGTCCCTATCTTTAAGGACCTAATACTTACAAGTACCTACTACTTGAAATGGACTCTCTAAATAATTCCGTTTCCCTGTTAAAACTTAAACATAGGGGCACCTGGATGCCTCAGTGGGTAAAGCGTCTGACTCTTGGTTTTGGCTCAGGTCATCTCATGGCTTCATGGGTTTGAGCCCCATGTCAGGCTCTGCATTGACAGTGCAGAGCCTGCTTGGAATTCTCTCTCTCTCTCTCTCTCTCTCTCTCTCTCTCTCTGCCCCTCCTCCACTTTCTCTATCTCTGTCTCTCCCAAAATAAACAAATAGACTTTAAAAAAAACTTAAATATAATTGGTAGTAATAGAAACAATTAAAATTTAAAAATACAATTTTATGTCCTGTTTTGATGAAGTACCACACTCAGTGTTTAGATTTACCACACTCTTCTTTTCAATTTTTTTTAATGTTTATTTATTTTTGAGACAGACAGAGAGTGTGCGCAGGGGAAGGGCTGAGAGAGGGGAGACACAGAATCCGAAGCAGGCTGCAGACTCTGAGCTGTCAGCACAGAGCCCGACGCGGGGCTTGAACTCACGGACCAAGAGATCATGACCTGAGCCGAAGTCGGACGCTCAACCGACTGAGCCACCCAGGCGCCCCATCGATTTACCACACTCTTCTTACACACTCTTCTTTCTTGTCCATTTGTCTAGAAAACAATCATGACTGTAGACACAAAGGGCACTCAACTTGCCTGACAATTATTTCATGAACCATGAAAACACAGCTTTGGAAACTGCTGATCTCCTTAACAAGTAGGAGGAAAAATTCTTCATTCTTTCTTGATTTGGGGGCCCCAGGCACAGAGGTTTGGGTTCATAATCCTTGGTTCATCTCATGCACTCCTCATTGATCTTTGAACGGCCCCCTTTTATACTGTTGAAGTGACATAACAGACCAGCAGAAACCCATCAGCCAATTGATAGCTGAGCTTTTCACTCTCTATACATGTTCCCCCATCCCTGCTCCTGTCTCCCTCCAGACGGAAGTAGCCATTATACTGAATTTTACAAAAGAAATATTGTTTTTGGGGCACCTGGGTGGCTCAGCTGATTAAGCGTCCGACTTCAGCTTAGGTCATGATCACGCGGTTCATGAGTTCGAGTCCCGCATCGGGCTCTGTGCTGACAGCTCGGAGTCTGGAGCCTGCTTCGGATTTGTCTCCCTCTCTCTCTCTGCCCCTCCCCTGCTTGCGCACTCTCTCTCTCCATAAATAAACATTAAAAAAAAATAACAATAATAAAAAGAAATATTGTTTTGTTATGTAAGTATTGCTTAAAAGCAATATTGTTTAGTTTCAGGTGTTTTATAAAAAAATATTTTACAGAGCCTCTGGGTGGCTCAGTTGGTTAAGACTCTTGACTTGAGCTCAGGTCACGATCTCACGGTTCGTGGGATAGAGCCCTGCGTTGGGTTCTCTCTCCCTCTCTCTCTGCCCCTTCTTCCCAGCTTGCTCTCGCTCTCTCTCAAAAATTAAACGTTAAAAAAAATTTTTTTTAAGTATTTCACTGCACCTAACGTTTTGCAATTTTTTAAACAGTCATGACAATATCGAATACAACCGTCTATCAGAGCGCGTGGCTCACCCAGACCGCAGTGTAACATTGCATGGCACGACTACCCCGAAAGGTCATTTATTCGTCTCCTGTACGTGTGCATCTAGCCGCTGAAAGCTGTTCCTTTTAGACTGAACATCACCGGTGCAGAAGCTTCTCTCCGTGACATGCCCACGACCGACATACCTGGTGACGGACAGGTGTTACGAACCGTTGGGTTCTTTCTCACCGAAGCCAGGGGAAGGAACGTAGCCACAGAGGAAAAAGGCCCGTCTCACTGCTCGGTAGCACGGATCGTGATTTTACCGTCATGCCGTTTGTTACTTACTGGCGTGCATTACAAAATGAATTTTTCGAAGTCTTATACGCTTAAGAAATAATAAATTTCCTTAAAACAGCAGCAGTGACAACAGGACCTTTTGCTTCATTCAAATGACTTCAAATGAAAAGCTTTTACATAATCCAGGATTTGCCCAAAACATGATTTGGCTTGAAGTGGGCTCCACTTTTTGTTCTCCACGTATATCTGGGAAATGATGTATCTGCAGCAGACATGATTCATGGTGAAGCGGATGCGAACCGACTCACTTTATCCTAAAAGCATGACATTCAAGTTGCAGAGTTTTCACACAGACACCAGCCAATCTGCAGATTCGGATTCCTTTACTGTGAGCAGGAGGCAGCGAGTGGCCGACAATTCTTGCTTTGATTTCCTTCCACGCCCCTTGGCAGAACCGCAAGGAAACACATCTTCCTGAGTCTTCAAGTCTGCGGGACTGTGAGGTTAGCTTGGATTCTTTCCTTTTGTTATTCAAATGTTAATGAGGTTTTAAAACCTATTCCTCTAAATGAGGCCATCAAGCCCGGGGGCCAGGGCTGGCTGGAGGCAAGTGGGGTGACCCAGCGTCCTGGTGTGCCCGGCACTCAGGAGGTGGCCTTGTCTCCTGGTTTCCCGCACTAAGGAGGGGGACATCCCGGGCAATCCTGGTCAAGCCGGTCACCCTGTTTGGAGGCCAACATGGTCAGCTGGTGGCTGGGCTGAGTTTGTTCGGGACGGCTCTCTGGCCTGGAGCTTTCCCCTCTCCGACAATGGAGGCCTTCGTGGTCTAAGGAAACTGAAGGATGGACAGAAATTGTCTGGCAATCGGGTACTACGGACACAGAAACACTGGCAACGTGAAAACCCCAGCACACGCTTCTCTCCCGGCTGGGAAACTACCCACGCTCGGCCATGTGTCCATTATGTAAAACACACCCGAACTTTAAGAATCCCTCATGTGTGGCAATAATAATCAATCCTGGTTTTGAAAGCCAGGTTTTTCTTAAAGGAGGTGTCTGTCTGACACTTGGCTCAGAGCATAATCGGTCTTTCTGGAAGGCTCCTTGCTGAGTCCCAACCCTCCCGAACCACGGATACAAGCCGAACCGCTGCTTGGGGAGGCCCGCTCCTCTTGGAGGTCAACAGCACAGTTACAGAGCGCCAACAAACTCCCCGGGATTGGTGGCGCCTCAGCTGGTGGCGCGGCCACGACCATAACCACCAGGGCCCTCGGCATCCCTCCCACAGGCAGCTAGGGAGTCACCCGTGACTCACCCTTCCTCTTCCCCTACATCCAATCCGTCACAAACCCTGCAGTCTTCGTCTCCTAAATATATTCAGAATCCAACCACTTTGGACCACCTGCCCCTCCCCCCAGCCTGACCTAAGCCAATGTCACTGCTCACCAACAGGCTCCCACCTGGTCTCCCTGATTCACCCTCGTCACTCTACAGCCTGTTCTCAGGAAGGCAGCCACATCCTGCACTCATGGCTTATAACAGCCAAGTTCATTTCTGCCACGCCTCGGCTGAAACCCTCCAAGGGCTTCCCATCCCACTTGGAGTCAGAGGCCCAGGCCCTAGAGTAGCCTTGATCTATAGCACCTGCCCTGCTACCTTTCTAAAGGTGGCCTCACTGGCTTGCATATTTCCTCCCAAACTCAGCCCACTGTGGCCACAGGACCTTTGCACTTGCACTTCCCCCTGTGAGAACACTCTCCTAACATACTGCACCGTCCACTCCTCACTCCCTTCAGTCTCTACCCAAATGTCACCCTGGGGTGACCATCCTACTTAAAACAGAGGCCTGCCCCCCATCCCTACTCTCCTTCCTCCTCTCCATAGCCATTAGGTCCATTGGGCAGTCTCTATATTTACCTATCTGTTTATTGCCTGTCTACCCCCATTAGAAAGTCAGTCCCATGAAGGCAGGCAGTTTTGTCTACACTGGTCACTGCTGTATCCTCAGCTCTTTACCCCGCAGGTAAAGCAGGTGCTGTGGGGTTTGTTTGGTGCCGAACAGATAGATCTTTGCCAGATGATTGAAGAGCGTATGGAAATGACTGAAGTAACAGCACAGGTAGGTACTGTGGGCAGAGGCAGCCAGCTGGCATCCAGTTGTGTTTCTTGCTTTTCTTTTTTTTAGGTTTATTTATTTATTTTAAGGGAGAGAGAGAGAGAGCGCAAGTGGGAGCAGGAGCGGGGGGAGGGGCGGAGAGAAAGAGAGAGAGAGAATCTTAAGCAGGCTCCACACTCAGTGCAGAGGCTGACACGGGGCTCGATCCCACAAACCGTGAGATCATGACTCGAGCCGACACCGAGAGTCGAACCCTTAACCGACTGAGCCACCCAGGCGCCCCTCTTGCCCGTTCTATGTCAATGTCCTCAACTACTGAGTGAGTCTACAACCCTCCCTTTCTCAGTGTTCCCCAAATGGTTATTTTGTGCATGTCCCCAGAGAAATGGGGCCTTTGCGGATGGCTGACCGAACGGGGGGGACTCTAACCTTTTATCCACGTTCCCCGCTTCTTGCCGAGGCTGCCTGGTTCAGAAAGCCCCCCCGCTGAGAGGCTGGACGCCTCCACAGCTGTACCTGCCAGAATCCTTGAAGCAGGACCACTCGGACCTTGGTGAAACCCCTAAGTCTCGCTCGGCACCCCAGCTGCAGGGGAGAGCTGGGAAATGCAGTTTTCAGCCCCCAGCCTCTGCAGCACGAGCTATCACGCCAGAACAGTGTTTTCAAGATTGTGGGCTCCTCCCCACTAGTGGCCTTGAAATCGATTTGCTGGAAGCACACCAGAATCCTTTTCAATGAGACAGAAGAGACTACAAAACATCACAGCTTGCCATACACTCTGGGATCGGTACTGGCTCACGAAACTTTCTGCCCGAGCATCGGCCCAAAACTATCCCATCAGAATTTCTGGTGCATCAGACTTTTTTAAAAGCTCTCCGGTTAATCCAAATGTGTGGCCAGGAATAAGGCCCACAGGGTCTGGACATTTCCCTACAGAAGGGGACTTTCTGCACCCACTCTTCCCAGGCAGCATCTGGCCACACGAACAGTCATGCGGCCATGGTGCTGGGGGCCAGGCTTTCCAGGGTCTGTCTGCGTCAAAACGCATCTCTCTCCTGACAGGTTCGTTCTCTTTCTTTCTTCCTGCCCCGAAGCCCACGCTTTTCTGGGGTACCTCTCTGAGCTCCTGTCTGCCCCCACTGACCGATGAAACTTTGCTCTGCCTGTGACTGCACCGAGCCAGGTCCCCAAGCCTCGTGATGACTTCCACAGCCTCGAGGGGAGGGCTTTCTGAATCCAATCCATTGCTGGGGTTCAGTACGTCAAGGAAAAGGTAAAAACACCAAAGCAGTTTGGCCCTAAGGAAGAACACAGTAGTTTCCTCAAAAAGCATCAGCCCAGCTCAGCTCCCTGCACATCAAGAGAGGAAAGCCAGGTGAAGGGCCCACACTTCTGGAACACCCGCTTGTTTTCATCGGGCCACGGACGCGGGGAAGAGGGAGGCTCTCTTTCTGACAAATTGACTGTCAGCATGGTGTGGGCACAGTCACTCTTACCTATAAAGTTCCACACGGGAGGACCTGCTACTTATGATTACTTTAGACTCTGGGAAGATGAGCAAAACGTTCTCAGCCCTGGAGCTACCTGATGGAACTGCCAGACCCATGAATATGATGGCCTGACATCGGACACACAGACTTCCAGACTCCATAGGACAGGAAGGTATAACGCACATTCAGGAGACTGGACTCTGAGGGGCGTGTGGGTGGCTCAGCTGATGACGCGTCCAGCTTCGGCTCAGGTCACGACCTCATGGTTCGTGGGTTCGAGCCCCGCGTCGGGCTCTGTGCTGACAGCTCGGAGCCTGAAGCCGGCTTCGGATTCCGTGTCTCCCTCCCTCTCTCTGCCCCTCCCCCACTTGTGCTCGCTCTCCTCAAAAATAAATAAATAAACATTAAAAAGAAAGAAAGAAAGAAATTGGACTCCGATACCAACTTCCTTGGGCATAAATTTCAGTCCTGAGGTCAAAGCTGAAGGATCACGGAGACCAGAGAACGCAGGGCCATGACTTTGTCATGTGCCACTTGCCTGAAACTTAGTTTCTCTCCTGAAGACACCGGGAGACAGCAGGCTAGCATGCCCAGGACAGTCTTTGGGGACAAAGGCACAGAGACGATCCCTTCCACCTCCTGCAGACAGCTTGCCCAAGACGCGTGGGAGACTCCGTGTGTGTGAGACAAATGATTAGAGGGCACGGAGTCAGATCTGGAAGGAATCTTAGCTCACACTCCTTTCCCAGACTGGTAAACTGAGGCCAAGTGCTCTTAAGTGACTTGAGATAATCCAGCCAGTAACTGACCCCAGTCGCCCTGTCACTACCTGGTCTCCGAGCTCCCCGGCCAGACTGTTCCCCCCGACACCAGGACCTGTCCGTACACAGCACTGCTGGGTCTCCTTCCTTGGGGAGCACGCCGCAGGCACATCTGGGATACGGCTCTGAAATGGCCAGGGACCCCCGGCCTCATCCAGGAAGCTGCTAGGCCCTGGGGGAGGAGAGCGCACCCCAGAACACAGCCCACCATCACAGACACCCAGAGTGCAGGGAGGCCCCCGGGACAGGAAGGAAGGAGAGCCCAGCCCCTCCTGGAGAAGGTCTTTTCAGGATCTGATCTTCGCACTTCCCCTGGGGAGAGAAAGGAAGGACAGGTCCTGGGTTTACAGTCCCAAAATGCTGACCCCAGTCAGCAAAATTGAAACAAATGTAACTGATTTCCTGTTGCAAGTGGCTGAGTTGCAGGAATTCCAACTGTGTCGCATCCCTTGTCATGGTATTTGTTTTTCCCTTAGTTCCCTCAGCATCCCCGGAAACCCTGTGCCCAGCAGGCACCGGTCAGCTCCCCAAGCAGCTGCGGCCTGTCATCAGCTCCGCGACACGGGGATCGGGGATCGGCACTTATGACGGCACTTATGACGGCCACCTGAAGAGAGGCAGAAGGCCGGTATTGTCCTGTGCGGGCCCACCCGCGTCCGCCTGCATCCGTCTCTCAAAGACCCAGACGCGTCAGGCAACCCCGTCTGTCCCTCTGCGCCTTTCTGATGTGAAAGAAATTGCTGGTTCACACGGCAGACTTCTCATACTGTACGGTTTCTCTGCCTGATGGCGATCATATCCTACGTCATCTCCTAACCTGGGCCATCACCGGCCGTGCCGGAAAGGAAGAATGCAGAGGCCTAAGTCCCAGCCCTGCGGAGCACACAACTTAGCGAGGGAATTTAGACAAGCTGCATTGTCCCTGTAAGCCACGTGTCCTTTATCTTTACAGGGAAATGATGCCACTCACATCAGCAGGTGGGGAGAACCGGTGAGCACACAGAAGGCACTTGGAGAAGGCGTGTGGAGGATGCTCTGTGATGCTAGTTGGGTTTCTTACTGTCATTCACTGTTCCCCTTGTCCCCCCCGAAAGGTGGGGCTGTGCCAGAATCCTTGCGACCCCGTTCCCTAAGACAGTTTTACTTCTCAACCAGAAGGGGACCTCGAGAAGGTAGTGGAGACCCCAGGCTCGGACAGAGCCGCACCTAAATCTCAGGAACAGTCACCCCGTCTCCTATCTGTAAAGCCCTCTGAGAAGACCCACCCCCTCCCTTCACAGCGGGGCTCCAGCCTTCACCCCCCACCACGGCCTCCCCCGCCCACCACCGCCTTCACCTGGTGTTGGCCCAAGCTCTTCCTGACCGCTTCGGAGAGTGCTGCCTCCTCCTGACCCAGACCAATCTCGAAGCCTACTTCTTCCAGCCACATGGCAGAGGACCCAGCTCTGTTTCCCACCGTGGCCACCGTCATCCCCACCTGCCCGTGGGGAAGGTCGCTGGCAGCTGCTGCCCGGGCCGATCTCGGCCAGCTTCGTTCATCCATCCACGCTCGGTGGTTTCTGCCTGGCCATACGGGAGCGCTGTGGGCCGGACTGGAGGTGTCAGTCCAGGGAGGGAGCTGCCAAACCTCACTGGGCCAGCACGGTGCGTGACCCTGGTGCATAGCACGCACTCGATCCAGAGAATGAATGAATGAATGAATGAATGAACGAGCGAACAAAACAAAGAATGACGTAGCATGCAGTCACGGAACTCTGCATTCGGGAGACATCAATCAGCTTGTTCATCCCACACTCAAGGCACAGGACCTAAGATCCTGGGCAGGTCACCTGTTTGTCTCAGCAGATCCGCCCTCCACCAAAGGTGAGCCCACCCAGCTCTGCGTCCCAGCGGGCCAGCCTGCGTGGAATCGAGGGGCTCTGGCCGGCAGGCTGCCCGGGCCTTGAGGTCAGAGGGAGGGAGGAGCGTGACCTTGCTGCTGACTCTCCCAGTCTGCTCTCCGCTCTCCTTGGGACTACGAGCTGCCTGGATCGTAAGCTGGCTCAGCCCCGATCAGGCTCCTCAGCCCTTTGGGCCTCTCTTTTGCGCTTTTCGCACACCCCACCCAGATGCTCTAACAGTCCCCTTATTGAACTTTGCTCAGCTTGCCCCCTATGAGCGAGCACACCTGGTGTTCTCACTGGGCCTCTGACCGAGCTGATCCCAAAGTCCTACCTGTCAAGCCCCAAAAACACAGCATGGGAAGGGAATTAGTAGTCAAGCAACTTTCAAGAGGTTAGCTAGGAGGAAGTCCTTCTCCATCGGGCTTCTTTTCATCTGGGGGGCGGGGGGGGGGGGGGGGGTGGGGAGAGCAGGAAAGGCTTTTCATTTCCTAATTTTTAAATTATTTTTTTGAATTGTTAATATATTCAGATGGCTCAAAATCCAAATATATATATATATATATATATATATATATATATATATGTAAAACATATGCACTTAAGTGTCCACCATCTGGACAGTTCCAGGGACACGGTGCTGAGCCCCACCCCACGGCCGACCTTTCTGCCTTGCGCAGCCCCAAATGACATCCTGTCACGATACTGAACAAACCAGGTCCCCCTGCAATTTCCACTTGGGCTTACTTCTAGGTAGGAGATCTCGACTCAATCAAGTGGGGGAGTTCTGGCTCGGGCTCCAAGCCCTCCAGAGTCCCAGCCCTGGCTGGCTCACCACCAAAGCTTCCAAAACCCAGCAACTACTGTTCCTCCCATCCTAGGACCTTCACGAATTAGCATCCACAGAACAGATGAATGGTAGTGTCCCCTTCGTGCAGCAATGACAAAGCCTTAACCTTTAGCAGTTTGCAAACGTTTTGTCCTGTGTGAGCTATTAATACTGTCATCAAGGGAAATCGTCACACGTGCAAGATCATTTAGCTGCGCAGGTATTTCATCCTTGATGTGGATGCTCGCCACCCCCTCCCTGGCCCCCACCAACAAGTGCTGGGACAGGCCTTCTGGGAGCTCCCCCGCAGAGACCACAAGGAAATGAGCGAGCGGAGAAGTGGTAAAGCCAGCAGACCTGCGACTGTTCACGCTGCAGTTAAATGAGGTCAGGTGAGAGCCTGAGGGACCGTCCAGGCAAGGCCGCCATGTTGTAAGTGGAGTAATGGAGACACTGAGGACAGTGACCGAGGGGCGGGACGTCGGGAGCTGACAGAGGACCGAAGACAGCTTTCTCCCTGCTCCTAGAAGCAGAGGCCTTGCTTCTCACCACCCCCCCACACACCCTGCTTGCTCTTAGAAGCAGCCGCCTTCCTTCTCACCAGTCCCGTTCACAACCAGGAGCTCTATCCGGCAACCTTTGTAAAAAGGACAAAGGCCAACAGGGCTTCAAGTGCAACCAGAGCATTGGCCTAGAATCTGAGTTACAAGGGAAGGAAGAGCCGGCAAGAAGACGGGCAGAGGGCCACCAGGCTCAGTCCCAGCCGCACCCCGCCCCTCCCCCCGGGGGGCGGGGTGGAGGCTTCCTCTTAGTTACTCCTCACCCGGCCAGGGTACCCAGGTAGGGGTGGGTCACCAGAGCCCAAGCCCCTCCCCACACGAAGAGAAAAGGGGAAGGAGTCAGACAGCTCGGACTGGGAAGTAAAACTGAATCTCCCTCTCTATCCTGGGCTCCGAGCTGACCGGCAGCCCCCAGGATCCGGATCCGAGCGGAGCTCTGCAGTGACACGGCCTCCATCACCCGGCTAGCCAACTGAGGCCAAATACAGTGGGATCCCCCTTCCGGGGCAGGGGGCCACAGGAGGATCTGAGGCTCGCGGACAGGGCTTGTGCACCGCCCCCCCCCCCCACACCCGCTGCAGAGGGGGAGGGCCCAGTGAACAAGCTTAAATGCCAGGCCTGCAGGTGGGCCAGGTGGGTGTCTCCGTGCCAGGCGCAGGGCGGGGGGGGGGGGGGGAAGGTCTTGCCCGAGGGCACCTTCCTAGGCCAGGCCGACCTCACCTCCGGTCGGTATCTGCCTTTCGGTGCGTTGTCCCACCGGTCCCACACAGCCGTCCCCAGTCCCCCATTTTGCCGAAGAACTGAGGTTCCGGGTGGTTTACATGACGTCCCAGGAGTCGGAGGGTAGAGAAGGGCGGCGGCAGCACTCGCACACAGACCTGCCTCTCCCACCCGCGTGTCCCGGCAGTCCCTCCCCCCGGACTCAGCCTGCCACCGAGTGCGCAGCGGGGAATCCCACGCGGCCAAGCCCCCGCCACCGAGGGCCCCCAGCCCGCCGGTGGCGCGCGACCTCCAACTTAATGAGGCGCGACGGGGGGGTTCGTTCAAAGTCGCGCGAGTGGCGCAGGCCCTGGGCAGCCCGCGCGGCGCACCGGCCGGGACACGTGCGGCGGGGGCGGGGGCGGGGGCGGCCGGGGCAGCGCGGGGTCCGAGGGCGGCGCGGGACCGGGGGCGGGCAGGGCCGAGGGC
>NC_064809.1:5285257-5367402 GCF_023721935.1 Panthera uncia | reverse complement strand
TGCCCGGCAGCGCGGGGGGTGGCGGGCGGCGCGGGGCCCGGGGTGGGTGGGGGTGGCGGGCACGGCAGGGCCGGGCGGGGGGGGGGGGCCGCGCGGGGACGACGGGGGGTCGCGCGGGGAGCGGCGCGCGCCCGGGGAGGGCGGGGGAGGGGGAGACCACGCGGGCTGGGCTCTCGGGGCTGCGTCCCCGGCGGCCGCGCGCGGGGAGGGCGCCTACCTTTCCTGAAGGGCATCGCGGAGGGGTGCGCCCGGCGGGGCCGGCCCGGGATACCGAAGCCGGGCGACGTCCGAGTGCCAGCCTCGCGGCTCGGGGGCGCCTGCGGGCGCCGGGCGAGGGAGGGGGAAAAGGGACATATTTGGACAGAGCGGGGCGCGTCACCGCCGGAGGGTGGGACCGCGGCGAGGCGGGCGGCGCGGCCTCCGGGGCGGGCCCGGCGGAAAGCGCTTAACCCCCGCGCGCCCGGCGCCGCTGCGCGCCCCTCCCCACGCCGCGGGCACACCTTCCGGGCGGGGCCTCGGAGGACCGCCTCCCGCGCTGATCTTCTGCCCTCGGGCGCTCGGTACCGGCACCGGCACCGGCACCGGCACGGGGGGGGGGGGGGGGGGGCCCCCCCCCCCCGCGGGCCCCCCCCCCCGGGGGGGCGGGGGCCGCCGCCGCGCGCGGGGGGGGGGGGGGGGGGGGGGGGGGGGCGGCCCCAACGGCTGGCCGGCGTGGACGGAAATTAAATGAAGGCCGGAGGGAATAATCCCCGCAAAGCGCATCTCTGGCCGCCCTCGTTGAAAATCCTTCCAGCTCCTGGGCTCCCGCCCCGCGCTCTTCCACCCCCCACCCCGACCCCACCCCGGCCGTGATCGCCTCCGGCTCTCTCTCTCTCTCTCTCTCTCTCTCTCTCTCTCTCTCTCTCTCTCTCTCCCTTGCGCATCGCTGTTTCCCCGGGGACCTAGAACAGCACCTCACATCCTGATCAATACATATGTCAAAAATAATTTTAAAATGATAATAATAATGGGACTTTCAGGAACTGTAACCTCGAGAAATGGAGAAGGGAGACCATTCCTCACATCACTAAACATTTTGTGTGAAGGCCAGCACCCGAAAAATGCTTAACTACTTGGTGGGATCAAATTTCTCAAAGGCAGAGGTCATCTGTCCGTCCAGGTGAGAGTTAGTTCCTGTGAAAAAGTGCTATTTTATGTTACAGTTTGAAGAAATGGTGTTGGGAACAGTCTCCAGATCTAATATTTAAGGTATCTATGCAATTCCCCACTTTCTACGTAGTGGAAAAAAAAAATCCAGGTGAACTGAAAAGTCAGAGCCAGTGGGGTGTTCGTGGGTTTTTAATCATTTCGTGATGGGGGGGGTGCAGTTCCTTGGGCTGCTACCCTTTATGGGTGGTGGTCCAGACTCCACCCCCACATTCCAAGGGAGCCCATGTCTGGGAGAAGGCAGCCAGCGTTGGTTCAGACAAGGTATTGTCATTTGGGTTCCTGAGCTCTGCGACTTCAGCTCCTGAGTGTGGGTGTCAGTCTGTGTAAGAGGAACAGGAAGTGGGGGGGGGGGACATCTGACACTGAGAGAGATCGCCAACGCCCTCTGCCCTTTCCGCTGCCACAACCATAACACCCAGCGGACCTGCACTTTACTCCATGGACTCACTTGCCGGAAGGCAAATTTTATCTAAGGCCAGATAAATGCAAGCCTGCACATCTCGGATTTGTGTGGCTGCGAGTCACAGTGAAGCCAGAGGACATGCACGCTGCGGGGGGGGGGGGGGGGGGGAGGGAACCTCTTCCTTGTAGCTGGTGCCTTTACTGCCTTGTGGACTCAGGCGGCTGATTGTGATACAGTAAGACATGCGTATTTGGTCTTTGTTCCCAGTTCCTGGCACCTGGCACTTAAAAACCTCGGAATCTCCAGAGCGAAAAGAGGGTTTTTGCGTGTTCATGAAATGACTGGTGCCTGGGACACTTAGGTAGCTTCAGGATAAGGGCTGGTGGCCAGAAAGACCACATCATGCTTAGAGGGTTGGAACTCTCAGCTCTATCCCCCCACCCCTACCCAGGGAGGGGAGAGGGGCTGGCAATTGGGTCGGATCACCAGTGGTCAGTCATGCGCATGTAGTGAAGCCTGGATAAAAACCCCTAAATGACGGGTTCGGAGAGTTTCCAGGCTGAAGGTGGCAGGTTCCGATAGGACGGGGAGGCTCCACGCACCTCTACCCGCTCACCTCGTCCTATGCCCCTCTCCCACTTGGCTGTTCCTGAGTTGTATAAACTGATACATGGCAATAAACTGATAATACCAAGTAAAGCTCTTCTCTGGGTTCCGTGAGCAGCGCTAGCAAATTATCAAACCTGAAAGCGAAAGTCGCGGAGACCCCAGACTTTGTGGCCACGTCAGACAGAAGAGCGGGTTCCTGGGCACCCAGTAGTTGCACTGGCATCTGAAGTGGGGGGCAGTGTTGTGGGGCTGAGCCCCTTGTTGCCCTGTGGGGTCCATGCCAAGCGCAGGGAGTTAGTGTGGGAACTGGATCCAATTGCAGGACACCTGGGAGAAGTGCTCATAGGTGTGGAAAGTCCCCCCATGCGGAATCAGAAGTGATGCAGGAAAACCGGTTCCCCACGGAGGAACCGGAACCCCATCTCCACTCTTGAGCATAATCCCCTATAGGAACAACAGGGGGCTCGTGGCTGTCTTATTCCCATCATTTCCGAGAGCAGCCCTCTCTGATGTTGGGTCTTGCTGTTCATAATCCCTGGGGACGTCTGTTCTTTCGATCAGAACCTGCCAACAAGGGTTGCCGTGGACATTTCATAACCGCGCGAGTGTCTCTGCTTGTCCTTTGCACAAGGGAGGCAACAGCCTAGGCACGTTCACACAGGAGAGAAACGAGTGGCCTGAAAAATTGGATTTGCTCAAGAACTACTAACTCACTGTGGCCAGTACCCAGTATGGGCTGGGGTAGTGGTTCACAGCCCTCTGGTTTTCGGCGTGGAGGCAGGATTTGAAGAGATCTTAAGTGGAGAGTATATTCCGAGGCACTTTCCACAATATAGTGTGAGTCGCAGAGTGAAGGAATCGCATCATTATTCCCCAAACTCCCCGTTGTGTCCGCCGACGTTTCTCTTCTGGGTCTGATGACCTATGGACGGAACAGTACTCTTCTGAGGAGCTCTGAGCACAGCACACTGCCGTCTAGAGTGGAGCCTAGTGGCTGGAACCTTGCGGAAATTGCAAGAGTTGTCAGGCGGGTTCCGGTCTTCCTCCAGGGCCCCAGCTGTCATCGTGCTAGAATGGCCACCATCACTAGCACCAGCCGGTCATCGGGGGCCTGAGGACAGAGCTGCTCCAGCCCAAGGGCAGGGAGCAAGCTGCAGGACTGGATTTGTGACAGCTGGCTGGGCCCCAGGGGTGGTTTCTGATTTAGTAAGCCTGGGGCGGGGCCTGAAGCTTCCCAGGTGGTAAGGGTGCAGCCGGCCCTCCTTGTGTAGGGCTGTGCTCAGACACCCAAGAGGAGGAGTGGGACCGGGCTGGGAGGGGTCCTGCAGGATCTGGAGCAGAATCAGGGCTCCTCCCACCCAGGGCACCAGCCCCCCTTCTCCTCTGGTCCTGGTGCTCCGCGGGGCGCCTCCGGGCCCAGGCTCTTGGGGCAGAAAGTGCCAGAGCCATGGCCTCTGGTTTTCTTACTGCAAGGAGAAAAGGGCCCCCCTTCCCAGATTTCTTTTCCAGTTTGTAGGCCAAACTGAAGGCTTTCACACTCTCTCCAAAGTGAGGGTAACACTCAGAGATCTAACACGTTCCACCCCGGAAATTCATCTCTACCCACAAGCCTTTCCTCTCTAGCTATAGGATGTGAGGTTTGGTCTCCAGTGAAGGAACTGAGGTCATAGGAAGAGGGAATATTTGATCGGGGTCAGGGAACACTGGTAAAGAAGAGTGTGTTGAAGGAAGGAAGGAAGGAAGGAAGGGAGGGAGGAAGGGGCGTGCCTGGGGACAGGGACCAGCAGGGCCCATAAAGTACTTGAGGGCCCCACCCCCACCTCCACCAGACTCCCCAGAGTAGAGAGTCCAGCGGCTGTCCCCACTGCGGGCCACCCCCCATTGATACGGTCCGGGTGGTTTAAAGCTGCTGCCGCCTCAAGCTTCTGGGCCCCTGGGTCCTGCCAAAAGGCAGACCTCCGGCCAGCCAGCCCTGGCGTGGGTGCGTGCAAGACGCAAGCAAGGGGTGAGAAGACACTGGCTGAGAATCTCTGCCATGGCTTCCCAAGGCTGTATGATAGACTCTCTTCGAGCTTCAGTATTTTGCCTATAAAATGGGCATAATGCATTCTTTACAGGTTGCTGTAAGGATCGCGTGAAATCGTATTTGCCTGGAGCACATGTGCTCAGTGAAAGGCAGCTGCCATTATGAGTAACGTTAGCAGTAGTAGAGCTGGAAGCAGGGGCCCTGGGGTAGTGAGAGGGAAGGGTCCCAGAAGAAGAGAGAAGCGATGGGGAGCATGGGGGAGGGGAGGGCGTGGGGCAAGAGCACGTGGGCTGGCCCAGGAATGTTGGGGCTGAGCTTCCTTGGGGACGAGGGGGCCGAGGGAAATCCAGCTGCTGGGGGATGAGCAACTATCCATTACCAAAATGTGTGTGTGTGTGCATGTGCGTGTGTGTGTGCGTGCACGCATGCACGTGTTCACCTGCGCACACCTAATTATGGAACTATGAAAGAATGATTCACAGTATCAGAGAAAACTATAAATACTAAGGGTAGCTATAAGGACACATCTAACTCACGGCTGTTGGTTCCTAAACACCAGTCTCCGACTGAAGGAGCCAAGAGCCCCCGGAGGGTTTGAGCGGCTAAGCACAGGATGAGCCTGGAACATCTTGTTGTGCCAGAAAAATAAGTAATCATTTTGCAGACCTGCCGACAAACGACGGAGACGCGTCCAAAACACACAGGGTCCAACGTGAAAGGGCTCCTCCAAAACAGTCATGGCAGCAATGGATTGTGACCCAGAGAACAAAGTGAGAAGCCATGAGTCCACACTGGCATAAATAAATAGGAAAGTGAATAGATACATAGGGGAGGAGGGAGAGCTCTTCCTCACAAATCCTAGACCTCACAGAAATGACTAGAATCCTAGCTCATAGATGGAGAAGGAATCATGGCGCTAGAAAAGTCACCATTTGGCAAATAGCACAGAAATAATTGTTTCACAGAAGAACCCTCCGGGGAGGCTAAAATTAGCAAGCAGCAATAATGCAGTGAGACACAGGATATTAACAGTCTCAAAGTACCTCCTACAAGGCAAGCATTAGTTGCAAAGGGGAAGGTGGTGGCTTTGCGGTAGAAAAAACTGGAAGCCACCTCCACCACCTAATCAAAGTCAACGTCACCAGTAATGGACCAAATCAGCATCAGGTGCCTCTTGATACAATGCACTGAGAAGGACACATCACATGGGCAGTATTCTTGCGCAAAAATGCATAACCTGAATCTGATCGCGAGGAGACATGAGACACCTAAAATAAAGGACATTACAAAAATAACTAGCAAACAGTTCTTCAAAAATGTCGAAATCGTGAAAGACAAAGATAGACTGAGGAAGTGTTCTTGCTTTACAGGCAGCTAATGAGCCATGAAGACTAAATGGAACACGGGATCCTGGATGGCTTCCTGAACCACAGAAGGGACATTAGTAGGACAGCTGGTGAAACAGGAATAGTACTGTACCAATATTAATTTCCGGATTTGGGTAACTGTACTGTGTTTATGCAACATCTGGAGAATTGGGGGAGGGGTGTTTGAGACTTCTTTAGACTGTTTGCAAAATGTTTGTAAGTTTAAAAATTCAGAATAAAAAGTTAAAAAAAAAAGTAAAGGGTAATCATAGAGACTGCAGAACTCGCTAAATGAGACAACTCCCAAACTGATCTGGCTGTGTAATCAGCTACTAATTACCATTAATGATGGGAACTGCCTAATTTCCAGGCAGCACAGTGAGGAGGAGCTTTTACCACAAACTTAGTGGCTTAAAATACCACCCATGTATTCTCTCCCGATTCTGTAGGTCAGAAGTCACACGGCAAGACTGGGGTCTCTGCTCAGGGTCTCGGGAGGCCGAAATCACTGTGAGCGGGGGAGTTCCCAACCGGAGACTGGAGAAAAACCGCCTTGCAAGCTCATTCCCAGGGCAGAATTCAGTTCCTGTAGTTCAGGAGTAAAGTCCTCACTTCCTGCCGGCCACCAGCTGCCAGCCACCAGCACTCTGTTCCCAGGGGCTGCCTGCATCCTTGCCACGTGGCCGCCTCCTGTCTTCAGGTTAGTGGAGGCAGGTGGATGGCTTCTCGGGCTTTGAACTCTGACCCCTTCCTCTGGGACCAGCCGAGGAAACTCCCTGCCTTAAGGAAGGACACAGGCCCTTGCAGATAGTTTCCGTATCGTAAGCCCAGCTGATTTGGGATCCTACTTTTGTCTGCAAATTCACGGCAATACTGGGTTAGTGTTTGAGTAACTGGGGAAGGTTTGTGTACACGAGGGCCAGGAATCCTGGGGCCACGTGGGAGTCCTGCCTGCCGCAGGGTAGTTTCTTAAACCAAATAAATGGATATAAACGGGCAACAGGTTTGTGGACAGTGGGGGGCACGGCCTACCTGCTCTGAGGATGTGGGCTCCCCGGTGCCCACCAGATCAGTCTGACCTGGCTCAGAGAGAGTCTCCTTCTTTCCTACTAATCCTCCCATTTAAACCGGTTCCTAAGTACAGCCCTGACCGTGTTGGAATGAAATTAATTATCATCTCTTCTCTTTCCAGTCGCGGAGTTTCAGAAATCAGGATTCAGTCTCTAGGGGACAGACGCTATCCACACCCTCGCTGTCCCGGATGGAAGGAGAGTAGCATTGTGTTTAGTGCTCAGCCGCAGCTCCGGAGGCACCAGCAGCTGGGAGTGCACACCCTGGGGCTGCCCGGTTCCTGGCCAGTCGGGGACAGTTGTCCCTTTCTTCACAAGGAAAGAGTGGCTGCAGAGAACGGGGTTTAAGTTGGGCCTTTGAAGCCCACCGAGCCCAGGGCCGGGCTTGCATTGAGGATGGAATCACTGAAAACATCAGAGCCCTAAAGGACTCCAGAATGTCACCAAGCTGCTCTTGTGAAGCTCGCTCCTGTGCCAGCAGATGACCAGGCTTTTTGTCGTCGTCGCAACGAGCGTGTCCTTTTTTCTCCACACTCTGACAAACTCCTGCTTCAAGCAGGGGCGAGCATTCACCCCCACTCGCTACTGACAAAGCTGCGGCTAAGGGAAGTGGCCTGCCCTGGGCGCCTGGCCACAAAGACGGAGCAGAGACCTCCAGCTGGGCCTCTCAACCGATGCCACTGTCCTCACCGTGCCACACCCTCTCTCCGGGGAGCTGTGTTCTCTCCAGTCAGTCGTTGTCCTCCGGGCGGGGCATCACAGTCCTCAGAGGGCTTGGCTGAGCTGGGAACCCAGGCCCATCTGACCTCAGTGTATTTAGTCTTAATAACCTATTTACGGCTGAGAAGCCAGACTGCCTCTTTCCCAGAAGTCAGGCACAACTGCTCTGGCCAAGCGGTGGCTTTCCACTCCCATTAAAGTCCTAGATGATGCTGCCCTTCTGAAGAGGAAAATGAAGAGTCTTTGTGATTCAAATGAGTCACATTGTCACTTCCAGAGAAAAAGCAAGTCTTCGAAGGGGGCTCTCACTTAACCCGTGATCAGAACAACTTGGAGGCAAACTGGACGGCATCGTGGAAGCTACGTGGTGGAAGATGTGTGACCAGCTCCAGAACTGGCCCTCCCTTCCACGCCCCGGGCCATTTCTTCCCTCCTCTGCCTCTGTGTCCCCATCTGTAAAATGCAGAGAATATTAGTTGTTGGCCCGATGTGAGGACCGAATGACTGCTTAAAAGAGAAGCAGGATTTCTCTCTTTTTTTTTAATGTTTATTTTTGAGAGAGAGAGAGAGAGAGAGACACTGCAAGCAGGGGAGGGGCAGAGAGAGAGGGAGACAGAGGATCCAAAGTGGGCTCTACGCTGACAGCAAAAAACTGGGTGCAGGGCTCGAACCCACAAACTGCGAGATCGTGACCAGGGCCTAAGTCAGAAGATTAACTGACTGAGCCACCCAGGCGCCCCGAAAACGCAGAATTTCTAATGTTGGAGGAACATATATTTTTACTGCACTTGAGGGTGGCTTTTCTACATTATATGAAAGACTGCTTCGAGATATTTCTATTTTTCAATGTACATTTTATCCAAATTCAACATTTTAGGTTTTCCTTAAGTTCTTAGACTTAACTCAAAGCTGCATTATTCTACTTATAACCTTATCATATAAAATATAGTAAAACTTAACAGTCATTGTTCAGGGGAATTTGATGACTGGTCCCATGTAGAAATCCAGCTACTTAAACTGCCTTATCAATTAAAACCTGCATTTATGAAATACTTTATACTTCAGAACACTTTGGTTTGCTCACAAGCCTTGCCAAATAACCAACTAAATATGGCGAATCTTCAGTTCTTTTATTAAATGTTCCCATACTGCTGACAATCTTAATAAAATTGCATTGCACGTTTTAGCTTAAAGCTCAGGTCATGACCTCAGAGTCATGAGATTGAGCCCCGAGTTGGGCTCTGTGCTGAGTGTGGAACCTGCTTAAGATTGTCTCTCTGTCCCTCCTTGGCTCACACGTGTGCTCGCTCGTGCTCTCTCTCTTTCTCTCAAAAAAAAAAAAAAAAAAATTTTTTTTTAAACTGGGATCACAAGGCCTGTCCATTGGATACTCAAATTTGCCACATCCTCTTAAAATTACAAGTTCTCAAGGTGCCAAAGAGATACTGGTCACCTAAACTTAACCCCAAAATATCAAAAGTTTGGGTTTAATTTGCTTCATATTCCTCTGCTTAAATAGAAACTTTTCCACAGTTAAAAGAAAAAGACTCTGAAGAAACAGTTATGTCATATCAGCAAGTCAGGGCTCCTGTCCCAAGGCACTGACTAAGGTTACTTATTGACCAGAAAGACCCTGATTGGGACAGCAAAAAATATCCAACATAATAAAGATTTTCCAGACCTTCTGAACTGTGGGTTATTTTTGCAATAACATGTTTACAACTAAAAAGAAAGCTAAATTGTACATCTGCTGCTGGGGAGTTTCTAGATGGGACCCGAGAAGAGCTTTTCGGCTCTCAGAAGGCCTTTGCTGCTTCCAGAATTAGGGAATGAGTTTCTAATGGTGTCCTGCTCTGGGGTGCAGAGCGTCCTCAGGCCCAGGGCACTTAGCGACTACAGAGGAGGACAGCATGTGGATGGTCACAGGCAGGAGTGGAAAGCACAGTCCCGTGGAGTGAGGGAGCTTCACCAGTAGCTGTGGGGGTCACCAGAACGCTTGGTTCGAAAGCACAGACGTCACACTCAACGGAGCTTAGGCCAAAGCGCGTCATCTGGAAGCGTGCTGACATCACTCAGAACGAAAGGCGGGACCCCCAAGCCCTAGGGGCAGGTGGCCTCCTGAGGGGGAGCCGCAGGACCCCGCCTGGCTCTCATCTCTTCCTTCCACTGGTCATCTGGCCGTGTCATGGCCAACTGGCTTCCACCACGGGGGTTCCAGCGATGGGGGTGGGGGGCCAGGGGCCCCCCACCCCGTCTCGCCTCCCCCAGCCCCGCTGGAACCGAGGGCTCTGAGCCAGCAAGAGTGGCTCCCAAGGGAGGGAGTGTTACTCGGGAAGCGAGTGGATCAGTCCGGGTCACAGGAGCAGCTCAGGCCACGGGGCTTTCCCAAGGCAGAACTTAGGTGGGGTTTACCAGAAGCGGCAGGGGGTCTCCGGACACCAGGACCACGTGATTCAAGGTTGAACGGTGTGGTGGGGTGCGGGAAAGGAGCACCATTACATCTTTTCCCTTTTACCAGTGAAGCAAAAGCTTGCCCTCAAAGACCCAGATATTTCTGCGGCCATCTCATTAGGCAGAATTAGAACTTGGGTGCTGGGAAGCAGCAAGGGTACGAAAAGAAGGGGTAGGGGGTGCCGGTTCCCACGGAGCTCCTGTGTGGACGGGAGGGGATGTGACGGCCTTTCAGTCTTGCTCAGAATGACCCAGTGATGGTTGGGTGACGCATTCTCCATGGGAGATGCATTCTCTCTGTTTACACCCCAGTCCTTAAGACTGACAGCAAATGTTCTAGACAAGCACCAATCTTGGACTAAGGACTTTTAAAACGTTTTACTAAAATGAACAGTTTTCAGATTTCCAGGATTAATCTGAAATTCACGACATGCTGTCTAGTAGGGGTGTCAGGCGTCACAACTCGGTCATCTGTCGAAGGGTGCTTAGGGCCCCTCTCTGGCTGGCTGGACTGACAACTGGAAACTGATGGGGGCTTGGAACCACAGGTCTCGCCCACCCCTGGCCGAGAAGAGGAGTCGAGGAAGACTGCACGAGCCAGGTGAACATCTGAGGGTTTGGGTGGTTGGGGGTGCTCAGTGGCTTCCGTAAGGTTGTTCACGCTTTGGAAGTTTTTGTTTTAATACGGCTCTAAAAGCCAGAAAAAGGGGAAAAAAAAAATCTTTCCTCTAAAGCTCACAATGTGTTTTTCGGGCGAATTATACCTTCATCTGTTTGCTGGCACTATTGTTTACATATCTTAGAATCATACTTGTACCCGTATTTTCAACATGATTTTAAGGCATCTGGTACACTATTAATCATATGACCTAACAGAATTTTAATAAGTACTTTTAATTTAATACATACCTCATCAACAGGTAACTGGTATAAAAATATATAATTTCCCTGAATATTTTTTCCAACCTGCTCCAGTCAACAAATTACAGTTGGGCTTAAATGGTTATTCTGTGCAGATAAACAGAGGGCATTTTCTAACACCGAAAAAAGCAAGCTGTACCCCATTCCCTCCTCACCTACTATTTCCAAATCGACTTCTTCATAAAGAAGTTCAACGTCTTACTTCGGCCGCTTCTTCCCCTTTACACCCCGGGAAGAGGAAATATTTCAACCCAGGAAAGCTCACTCAGGGCCATCAAACAGCACAGGGGGTCTGATGGCACCACCCAGGTGGCAATGTCTTCAGTCTTTGGAAACAACTTCTGGGTTTGCCCCAAAGTAGGAGGGGACTTGGTATTCAGAATGTGGGCTTGTGTGGGTGACCTGGTGGGAAACCTAAGAGCACATGTAGGAGAAAGGTTTATTTATGTCAGAAAATATGCATCTATCTGA
This sequence comes from Panthera uncia, assembly GCF_023721935.1. Taxonomy (NCBI): domain Eukaryota; kingdom Metazoa; phylum Chordata; class Mammalia; order Carnivora; family Felidae; genus Panthera; species Panthera uncia. The sequence goes on along the minus strand of NC_064809.1, from coordinate 5,356,155 downwards.
TCGCTTGGAGGGAAAGCATGGCCTTTATTCCTGTGTGGTTATTGTTACAAAAATACTATAGTTGGTGGGGGGGGGGTGCCTGGGTGGTTCAGTCAGTTAAGCATCTGACTCTTGATTTAGGCTCAGGTTGTGATCTCATGGTTTCAGATAAGCCCCGTGTCAGGCTCTGCACTGACAGCGTGGAGCCTGCTTGGGACTCTCTCCCTCTCTCTCTGCCCCTCCCCTGCTCTCGCTCAAAACAAGTGAACACTAAAAAAAAATAATACAGTTGGTGAGACGTCACCGAGTGTGGAAATCATACACCGCCCTTACTGCCGAGGCGGATGCCTGATGACTTTTGTCAGCGACTGTCCATCATGAAGTCTGCAGAGGATCTGAGAAAATGATTCGTTTTCATTTCCTCAAGAAAAAGGGTGGCTTTGGTTTGAAGCTCTCAAGCAAAGCCCACGCCTTGCCATTCAGAATGTGCTCGGTCCAAGACAAGGAATGTATGAAACAGAGATGTCCACAAGTAAGCTCGGGCAGAGGAAGGGGACACTGGCGGGCACCCTACTCCCCTCTTGCTGCGTCTCCAGGCACCTGCCCGCCCCCAAGTCCCGGACTTGAGCTGAGAAGCCCTGCCCTTCCTTCCCAGAAGTCCCCCTGACAAGGTGCACATGAATCTTTAACGGGGTGGGGTGGGGGGCACTGACAACTGCTCGCACTACTGAGGCCCAGGGGAAGACGGGAGCGTGGCGAGAACCTGGAGAAGAACGCGGTCTCGGTCGATGGAGGGTGGGGGCTCACCTCAGCCGGATCACGTCCAACAAGCGGGCAAATATGCCAAGCGGTTCAGAGACGAGGAGTCGAGGGAAGAGGATGCGTGGTGGGTGGGAGGTGAGAAAATCCTCCCGGCCTCTTGAAGACCTTCTAGGGGCCAGAGGTTTTATTATTAGCAAATGCCGTGTCTTCCCCAGAAAAGGTCTCCCCTTTTGTTTTCTCCGATAACGTCCGGACTTGGGTCGTTGCAGAAACCCTGCTTCCGTACCTTTGGAGGCTTCGCGAACCTGCACAGGAAGGGCAGGAAAGGGACTGCATTTGGATGACACGCTTGGAAGACACAAGAAGACTCTGTGGCCTGGGTGCAGGAAGGTTAAGGGGGGCTGACCGTTGTGGACTGGGGGGGATCTTGGGCAGGATATGGGGGGCCGGGACCATTTTCGCCTCGCAAAAGGGTAGACACGAAGCATCAAAATTTCCCTTGAACTTCTAAAGTAATGCAGCAGCTCTGCATTCCATTAAAAAAAAAAAAAAAAGTCAGGTGAGGAGTTCTTCACCCGCCTCTGAGTCCCACATACATAGGTCACTTTTTAAGGGAACATACTATCAAGACATTGTGAGCGCCACTGAACAAGCACGGTAACTTCTGGAGATTCCTTTAAGAGGCCATTCCCTGTACACGTTGAGGGGAAGCCAAGCCGGCCTGGCTGCCCGCCTCCCCTCCATTCACCCTCTTGTCCTTGGAGAGAGAACGTGCCAGTGTCAGCGGGACGCGGGGCGGTCGGAAGAGAGGGCTACGGCCCAGCCTCCTCCGCAGCTGCCGGGCCTTTGTCAGAGTTCCGTCCGCCGCCGTGGAAGTCAAAGTACTGCACCGCGGTGTGCAGGGCCGCGGGCACGTGCCTCGTGGACCCCTCTTGTCCCCCACCCCCTTCTCGCAGGCGGAAGGCAGACACGATGGATGGAACTTAAGTGGCCTTCGCAGACCACGAAGAGGAGGGCACAAGCTGAGGATGACAGAGCCATCAGCCTCGGGGGTCCCTGGATGCAAAGCATGCTCTTATTTAAGCTACTGTACTGCGTTGAAGAGTGCCCCCCCCCAAAAAAATTTATGTCCTATTTGGAAAGTGTCCCTATTTGGAAAGTGTCTTTGCAGATGCCATTAGTCAAGATGAGGTCATACGAGAGTAAGGTGAGTCTTAAGTCCCATATGACTGGAGCATGCTATGTGATGACATTTGGAACTAAGTCTCTAAGTCAGAAAATGCCAGGGGTGGCCAGCAACCACCAGAAGCTCGGAAGAGGCAAGGATCCTCCCTTAGGGCCTCCGGAGAGAGCACCACCCTACTGACACCTTGATTTCAGAATTGTAGCTTCCAGGACTGAGAAAGAAAGAAGTTGTTTTAAGCCACCCGGTTGCGGTATTTGCTATGGCAGCCCTAGGAATCGGACACCGCTACTGTTCGATTTTGTTGTCTTTGCCGGCGAGGCCTAACCTTGCAGAACACACTGCTCTTCCATTTGGCTCTAATGTCACTGGCCACTGAGGAACTGCGAATTTTGCTGGCAAATGGCTGAGGATTCCCACTGATTTATAGGAAATGAAGGCAGGTTTATGACCAGCTCCACTCTCTGTCCAGAACCTTCCTTTCCACACCTCCCACTGAGCCTCAGCAGTGCTCTCTGTGACCGCTTTTCCCCACAACTTGATAAAAAATGCCAGATGAGGCAGAGTAGGAAAGCTGACCGGTCAACCAGGTTGCTCTGAGCTTACTTTCTAATACAGAAGTTCTCCTTCCGCCTTTTTCTATATTCCCCCTGCACCCTTCTCCCCTGTCTGTCCACCCCCTGACCCAACCGTTCTGTGCAAGGAACCTTTGGGCCATCCCAGAAACAGTCTCAGAATGCTCCCAGGGGTGGGAGGGAGGGAGGTTGGGGGTGTATTTTCAACGTGCCTAAATAGCTACGGGAAGGAGAACATCTACTCCCAGATTTCAGCTCTGTAACCGCATTAACTCGGAAAAGAAGACAATAGCCAGAGTTGTAGTCGGATAATTGCCGTGTCAAGCTAACTAGGCAGGATCCTTGCCCTCTGCTTCTCCTCGTGATGTAAAGGCCGGTGCCAACCTCAAGGGTACACGCAGCCTCTGCTGACAGCCTGATCTATCACTGCCTCCCTCTCGCAGCAACAATGAGCTGATGAGAACGTACAGGTCAACTTTCTCCCTTTCCAATACTGTCTGTGACTCCACTCATCTCTCAATTTTCAATTACATTAATGCCTGGCAGGGATGTATTCTATTAAAGCAAGAATGTAGAAGATAGAAGACTCTAAAAGTTAGGGCCCGACATGAGACACAGCCAAGGGAAGTCTCGAGATGGCAATGTCCAGCAGGCCTGGGAAGGGACCAGTCCAAATTGGGGCAAAGGCCAGAGAACTCTGGGGGAGAAGCTTCCAGGAAAAATACGAATCTGACAGACTGATACGCCTGACCCGGGGGGAAAAGTATTAAATGGCAGATAAACACCAATGGAGAAATTAGAAAAATCTTAAAATAGGTACATCCACTAAACAATTTTTTAAAACTAGGCAGTTATTATTAACTCCAGAAAACACAAAGGTTATATTAAAAAATAACCATAATATACCACCTGGATAATGCTTGAATCATATTTATGCACTAGTTTGCAGTGACTGTTGCTTTAACACAGAATTTTGACGTAAATATTTAACGAGAGCTGGAGGGAGAAATGAGCTTTAAGACAGCTCTTAAACCCAATGAGTTGGGTTAAAAAAGCTAAATCCTCCTCTCTCATAATAGGAAATCACTAGAAAAATGTCTACAAATGATAAATCAAGAAATAGCTTATGAGCAAATGAGTTTGAGATAGATAAATGCCATAAAATGTCAGTTATAAGAGTTGAATGCATTTTCCTTTGGGTAACAAGACTGATGTGGCATAGGGCTGTTCTAATTTGTTATGAGCCTCTGAGCACTTAGTGCATTTTATAATTACGTGTATACATTATTTTGAAAAATTAAAATAAAAACTGAGACTAGGAACTTGCTTCTCAACCCAAATTTTGGGAAGAATTATGCAAAATTCAGGTCAGAATGACTCAGTACAGCCGGCCCCTCACTAAGTGCCCATGTCCATACTCGCCTGTTTGCTTCCAAATGATACAGTGTCCACGTGATTTTCTCAGTTCTCGACCTCAGCCCTAAGAACAGTGTTCCAAGTAACTGCAAAGTGTGTCTTGCTAGTTGAAGACTGTTTGCCAAATTATCAGACTTTGATTCTATTTGTTCCTTCTGTTCTTCGAAGACAAATCCGTAACAAAATTCTCTTAGCAACCCCATTCCCGTTGACCTATTTCCTTCCCTCACGTAGGCTCTGGCTTCAGCAAGCCACAGATCCGCCCACAGGCTCTATCATAAACCCATCCACGGGGACAGTGGCTTCACTTACCAGAAACTTGAAAACATCGTGTGTTCACTGCATAGATGGGACACTTGAGCAATGGGAGAAAAGCACCACAGGAAGAAGATAATACAAGGGCTTTAATAAGAGGTATTTTTAATATCGCCTGATAGTGCAGAGGAGGGAAAAAGGGTGGTTGCTAAAGAAAAAGACCCAGCTGTTTCCAAATTTAAAGTCACTGGTACATTTAAAAATAATCTGCAAACCATAGAACTTTTAAAGGGACAATCATGTAATGACACTTTCTCTGTTATCACAGTTGTATGAACCCATGACATTTGACATGCAAAATATTTCCCTAATCTTTCCCTTTCTCATACTTTTTAAAAAACAGTTTTAGGTTATCTTTAAAAACTAAAATCTATTTTGTGAATGTCTAGCAGGTAAGTGAAAAAGGAAACTTACTAAATCACATTTTGCAGAATAAGGTCTATGTGTTTCTCTTGATTTAGCAAATAAAATCTCTATTTAAAAAAATTTTTTTTAATGTTTTTATTTATTTTTAAGACAGAGAGAGACAGAGCATGAGCAGGGAGGGGCAGAGGGAGAGAGGGAGACACAGAATCCAAAGCAAGCTCCAGGCTCTAAGCTGTCAGCACAGAGCCCAATGCGGGGCCCGAACTCACACAGTGTGAGATCATGACCTGAGCTGAAGTCGGACGCTTCACTGACTGAGCCACCCAGGCGCCCCAAATAAAATCTCTATCGTAACAACCGAGTACTAAGAGGAATATACTTCTAGAAGGAAACTGCTAACTGTCCCACACTGTCGGTATATGTGCATTTATATAAAATGTCATTATTAAATTCATTCCTCTTCAAAAGTTGTAAATAGCTTTGTGATGTACAGCTTTAAAAACTAAAACAACACATGCAGCTCCATAATTCAGATACACCCAAACTCTTAAGGTTCTGGTCCAGGCCTCAACCACTTCTGTATCTTATTGCCTTAGATGAGAGGTCAGCAAATAAGTGAGAAAAGACAGAAAGACAAATTGTGGAACAAGTTGACTAATAAAAGCTGCAGAAGAGATACAATGAAGGAAGATGTCATGATGGAAGGGGAGGAAGTTATCAAATATTAGGTGAAAAATTTCCAGAATAGGAATTCAAAGGACATGAATTTCCAGATTGAACAAGTCCATCCCAAACGCCCAGCGTAACGAATGAAGACACATTCACAAAACCCTCCAGAGAGAAGAGACCCAGCTCATAAAGGATGACATTCATTTTCTCAATTGCACTGAAGAAAGAGGATAGTGTAGTGAGTGATACCTGCACATTTTTGAGGGAAAATGGGTTTTATGCAGGAATTCTGTATTTAGTCAAATTATCAAATACAATGACAGAATCAAGATATTTTCAGATTCAAGGCCTCAAAAAACGTATCTCCTAGGTCTGTCTTCTCAGGGAACCACAAAGGATAAGCTCCACCAGAGAAAGAGAGAAAATCCAGAAAACGAAGACAAAGAATCCAACGTAGGAGAGACAAAGAGATTTTAACAAGCCCTTGACTTCCTAGAAAACAGAAGAGTTAGCTTTTGAACACCCCTTCCCACCCGCTCCCCATCTGTCCTTTCAAGTGAGTCAGAAAGCAACATTAATAAACTAATCAGAAACGAGTATTTGTGCTGTTACAATATCTTGTACATCGCTCTCGGCTGAGCCAGCGGTACACCATGATTAGCGTTATTATACAACTTTTCCTGGAATTGGTGGAGCCCAGTTTCCCCTGGAACTGAGTCAGCACAGTCCACTTGCCCCTGGAGACGTCCCTCTGAGCGCCCTCATCTTCCCGCTTCCCACATCCCGGAGTCTCCGGGCCTTCTGAGCACCTCCTGGACCAAGACTCCCTCTCTCCTGTGTCGTGTCTCCTGTTTTCCTGAGTCAATGTCATCTTTTTCTGGATTTACTCCTTAAGGTGCAGTGGGTGGAAAAGTGAAATTAAGAAGGTGGAGACTGAGTTCTATTCTTAGACACGTGCTTAGGACGAGAAAGGCCGACAATGGCAGCAGCGGAGGGCGGCTGGTGGAAGTAGCCTCACGAGGATGTATTTAGGAATAAGGAGGCAGCGACCGGAAGCGACCCAGCTAAAACAGATAGAAGCAGTTACTGCAGGGGAGATGCGGAGCAGAGGCTGTTGTTTTCTGCTGTAAGGCTCGTGCTGACAGTAAGCCCTGCGTGAGCAGCAGTTCCCTAGGTGCAAGCTAGTCGTTGGAGGAATACAGGCAAAGGGTCAATTCTCCAGGCGCAGGCAAGAACGTGAGCCAAAAAAATCTTGCCAACCTTTCTACCTGCGGGACTATCCGCTGAAGGTGTGCTGGGGTGACAACGAGCACGAGGGCTGGGGAGAACTCCCCAGTTTACCAGTTTACAGAGCCGGAGCTTGGCTAGACCAAAATACTCTTGGATACGGGAAGTAAACCTGAACAGCAAAGGCATTACTCTGGCAGATTAGAAGAGTCAAGGTCAGATCAAGGAGACCACCATCTACTCCAGGCAAGAGATATGAGGCTCTGAAATCAAGGCCCTCCCCCTGGTTAACATGAAAGATGGGAAAGAAACAGACTCCCCAGGTCTCAATTACAGACAGGTTCGGGCTCTAAGGGAGAAGGAGCAATCAAGATTCCTAGGTTTCTGACTTAGGTGATGTTCTCCCCCCACCAAATTAGAGAGCTCAGCAGGAGGTTTGGAAGGGGGAAAGTGAGTGAAGCTCCAACATGTCTGAGGCGGGAGGGGGATGTCTAATAGGCAGCTGGATGCAGGTCTGAAGTTTTGTAATGACTGGCTGAGATAAAGACATGTGTTAGTCACAGCAGAAACCAAAGGCCAGGAGAGCAGATAAAATCTCCCAGGGACAGGGGTGAAGGGTGAGCGATAAGCAAACACCCACAGGAAGAGCGGTCACAGCCCTCAAGAAGGGAGTGGTTAACAGTGTCAAATGCCATAAAAGGTCAAGAAAGAGAACCGAATAGACCCCCATTAGAGGCGGCTCACAGGGATCTTTAACAGAGGGCTGGTGGCAGCAGAGGTGTGATCTGTAGTCCATTACAATCCCTGCTCCTTAAGTGTCAAAAGTCAGCAGGTGGCCACAGAGGGCTGGTGATTCTTTGCCAGGAATGTGAAAGAAGAGGCAGGGCACTGGGGAGGAGAGTGAGTTAAAATTCAAGGGTTTAACTTTTTTCCCCTAAAGAAGGGAGAAATTTGAGAATGTCGCTCTGCGTCAGAAGAGTAGCCAGGCCAGGGAGAGTTTGAAAATATGGAAGAGTCTTTGGCATACAGTCTTACCACACGATCCAGCAATCACACTTCTAGACAGTTACCCAACTAACATCCACACTTATGTCCACAAAGAACCTGCACACAAATGTCTATAGCACTGGATTCACAAATGCCAAAACCTCGAAGTGACCAAGATGTCCTGCAGTAGGGGAACAGATAAAACATCCAGACCTTAAGTCACCGATGAAAACCGACTTATTAAGCCACAAAAAGAGATGAATCAATGCTTGAATCTCAAACGCACAACGTTAAGGGAAGGACGCCAGTCCAAAAAGGCTACATACACACCGTACGACTCCAATTCTGTGACATTCTGGAAAGGCAATAAAAGACAGTAAAGAGTGTAGTTGCCAGGCATGGGAAAGGAGAGAGATTTGAGCAGGTGCAGGGGTGCCTGGGTGGCTCAGACTCTTGATTTCGGCTCAGGTCATCATCTCAGTTTGTCAGTTTGAGCCCTGAGTTGGGCTCTGCGCTGACAGTGCCCGCTGTGCTTGGGATTCTCTCTCTCCTGCTCTCTCTCCCCATCCCCCTACTCGTGCCCTCTTTCAAAATAAATAATCATTAAAAAAAAATAGGTGCAGCACAGGGATGTTTTTTAGGACAATGAAATCATTTTGTATGACACAGTAATGGTGAACTGAGACAGTAAAGCAGTTGTCAAAGCCTGTTAAAACTTTAGAGCCCAAGTATATCTTAATGTATATAAAATTTTTAAAAACTCGCTTGGAAGACTGGGAGATCCCAGGGTGAAATGCTTATTGTGACAGATAAATCTAAACATGTTACAAACCTAAAAACCACCATACTGAAGGTTAGGGTCGGGGGATAAAGTGTTGACCCAAGTAACCGGAAACGAGTGAAGTCTTTAAGACTGAAAGTGAGATAAACTGTACATAAGCACGGTACTCTAGTTGATAAAGTCGTTTCCCATGAGGCTTTGCATTAAAAATTCTGTAAGTTCTATAAATGTATACTGGAATTGAAACAATTAAGTTTAAGTGGATGGCAGAAGGCAGGAGTCATGCTTCTCACTGTTGGGAGGAGGAGATTACACATAAGCAAGGGGAGGAGGCTAGAATGATCCATGGGGCAAGGGATCAGAGTTGGGAGGCATCAGTATAAATTCACGTTTACCTTAATGTACATACAGATGGCTACATGTACACGGGTAATTCCATAACATATATTTCCTTGCTCTGTTAGCTGAGGGGGCCTAGAAGCAGTGACACCCCAACAGCCATGAGCACACCTATGCCCAGATCTTGGTTCCTAATACCATCCTCCAGTAAAAGGAACCAGAGCTCCTTGGAGAAGGGGCCAATTCTAGGACTCAGGCAGAAAATGGGCGAGCTGAAGCTGGGGCACCTTGTCGTCCCAGAAAGTAAAGGAAGTGTTATAAACACACAATAAAACACCCCGCAGTGATGGGGATATCAAAGGCCACTGGGGATATCAGTAACCACTGAGAAAGCTTCCAACAGCCAAAGCTGGAAGAATTTGAGTCAAAAAATGAATACTGGTTTAAAACCCCAAGTACAAAATAAATATCTGTAAGTTCATATTGACATAAATGGTAAAATAAGTATACAAATGGTGGAAAAGCAGCCAAATCTTCCATGCAGAATTCCAAATATTTATGTAGCTACTCCACCCTAAGGAAGTGGAACACGCCTCCCATTCCTTAAGAGCGGGTCGTGGGGTGACTTCCTGACTTCCAGAGGAGGGTGCGGGCGAGGGAGCAAAGAGTAGTTTCGGGTGGGAAACCTGACAGTAACCCGGTCAAGGTGACTGAGATACACATCAGTAGTGCTAAGTCGTGTTCATGGTATGTATCTTGATACGCAATGCAAAAGGCATCAACACTCTGTGGTCTTCCTCCCCACCCCCAATGACCCCAGTCTCACCAGAGAAAAACATCAGACAAACCTCAACTGATGACAGTTTTACGAAATACTTGACCGGTGGTCAATTGTCACGGTCATCAAAAACAAGGAAAGTCTGGGGCGCCTGGGTGGCGCAGTCGGTTAAGCGTCCGACTTCAGCCAGGTCACGATCTCGCGGTCCGTGAGTTCGAGCCCCGCGTCAGGCTCTGGGCTGATGGCTCGGAGCCTGGAGCCTGTTTCCGATTCTGTGTCTCCCTCTCTCTCTGCCCCTCCCCCGTTCATGCTCTGTCTCTCTCTGTCCCAAAAATAAATTTAAAAAGTTGAAAAAAAAAATTAAAAAAAAAAAAAAAAAAAAAAAAAAAAACAAGGAAAGTCTGAGTAACTACCACGGCCAAGGGGAGCCTAAGAGGATAAGACTAGGATCCTGAATGGGAGCCTAACACAGAAAAAGGATTTTAGGCGGAAACTAAAGAAATCTGAATAAACTACGTAATATATTAGTAACGTATAATAACGTGTATCCTATGAAGAATATAATAACGACCTGTCAATATGAGTTCGTTAATTGTGACAATGTCCCATACTAATGTTAAGATAGGTAACAGGAGAGATTAGGAGTGTAAAGGGAACTCTGTACTACAGTCACAAGAATTCTGTAAATCTAAAGTAAGAAGTCTGTCAAAAAACAAACAAAAAAGGGAGAGGACTAGCTAATAGAGCTGGGGATCAAATCATTACCAGCCCAAGGGGCAGAAGGCCGCAAGGCAGCCATGACAGGCAGGCGGGGGCGGTGCCACGACCTCTTTGTCCCTCCCTTGCAGCTCCATCTGGAAAGCCCTCCTCTGAACTTCGTTTCCAGCTGGCAAATCCCTACTCTTCCTTCGACCAACGGCACAAATCAGACGTTACCACTCCTAACACACCTGCTCAGTCATCTGTGATCTGTGACTTCAGAGTCAGCAAATTTACTGCCAATTTATTGTTTACCAGATACGTGCTAGATGCTGGGACTAGAGAGAACAATGTCACGAGCCCCGAAGAATTCAGTCGAGTGACAGATCTGATCTCGGCACGGTTCGCCTTGCCCTGTGTTCGCTTTTGTGTGTGTGCGTCTCTCCCTGAAATAAACTAGGAGCTCTGTGAAAGCATGGACCACTGCCTTACTCAGTTCTTCGTTCCCAGGGCTAAGTACGATGCCTGCACATGGCGATGGACAGAATGCTTGCTGAAAGAAAACGAAGAACTAAATTCTCCTTCGGTTTAGGTGGGGCTTGCTTCTAGGAAAAGCAAACTGAGAAGTCTGCAAGGCTTTACACTGGTAGGTGATTTTAATGATCTGCCAAAAAATCCACACCGCCCCCTCCCCCCGCCCCAGCTTTTAAACAAATCACACTCATTGTGGGAACAGAATGTACCGGCAAGAGACGACTTCACCTTCAAGCAGAAGAGAAACCATACGGCAGCTCCGTTCTTCCCGCGCAGAAAAGCTGGAAAGCTGCCTATCACTGATGTGACCGGGCTTTTCCTCGCTCCCTGTCCTGGCGTGTGGGCTCATCACCTGGACTAGATGGCTAGCAGAAGGCATTTCTGAAACTACCTAAATGTGCACGACATTCCCATTTACAGCTCACTGGCCAGAAAGGTCCCATGGCCGTCCCTAGCTCCAGGTAAGAATTTAATTCATCCTTCCAGCCTCTGAAGAGACACAGAAGAAAGAAAGGGGTTCGGGAATCGATGCTGGCATATGCCGTGTCTGCCGGCTGACCTCCCCGGCTCCCCCCAGAACATCCATTGTTCTTCCCCTAGGTTCACCCTTGACCTAGAGACGAGTCCAGGTATCTTCCAGTTATTGATTCCAGCCCAGAATCTTGGGGGTGAAAGGTGTCCCTACTTGGCACACGTCTACAGCTGAAAGGCCAGGTCCCCTTCCCTGAGCATGGGACTGGGCGTACAAAGGCAGGACAGGACCGGGACAGCTGAGCATGCCAAGTCCGAGTGAACACGACGGCCTCACCTAAAGGGTCTTGCAGCTGAGCACTGTCTCGTGGCAGCTGGTGTCCAGGGTTCCGGCCAGTCGCCTCCCCCGTACTGAAGAAGTAAGGCTGTGGTCTCGGGCGGTTCAAAACCATCCTTTCCAGTGGGAAAGCCGCCCGGTAACTCCACTGGTGCAGTCTACAATCTCCGATCTGAACTCCGGCTAAGGCTGCGGGGGCCCTTGGCTGAGCTTCAGCGATGGCGGGTCCCTCACACCAGCGGGCTCGGACTCAGACTCCCTCCCCATCAACCGAGACGCAGGCCGCAGCACAGGCGGCTTCCCTTAGCGAGGCCGGGTCCTCTCCTGAGCTCGCCTTTCAAACCGGAGCCCCTCGGTCAGGCTTTCTCGTTCTTCTGCAGGACTTTGCAGCCTGCATGCACTCAACACTCCCGGGATCTGTTTTTCCCACGTATGATTTACTTCATCTTCCTAACAATCTCAAGTAGGTACGGTGATCATTTCCATTTTCAGCCAAGGCACCTGGTCACACAGCAGTTAAGCAGTACCAGGGTTTGAACCCATGCAGTCTGGCACCAAAGCCACAGCTGTCTAAAAAATGACCAGGACATGGGAACACTCTGTGGTTTCCCTCTTACTTCCCTTAAGACCAGTCTGGCCTCTAGGTCAAAGCACAGTAACAGTTGGGCAAAATGTTTTGCCACCAATTAACTGAGCATAGTGAGCCCTCCTCAATCCTGTCCCATCTTGTCCATCTTTTAAGATATGTCATTTGCAATTCCAGATACCGACTTACTGGTCAGGTGTTCTTAGTTGCGAATGGGAGAACACACTCTGGCTTAAGAAAAGGAATTCACACAAAAACACAACCAGGCAGCAAACAAGAATCTCCAGACTGGCCCTAGTCACACTTGGGAGGTTCAAACAGAGCAGAGCACTGCCAGACCACACCTCGAAACTGCTCCGAAGCTTGCCTGCCACACAACTGGCCCCACAACACACGCCACTACATGACGTCTCTGCCCCCGCTGACCCACAGGCTGGCCAGCACCGTGCCTGCCCTCGCCAGTGCGAGCATGGCCTCCGAGTTGGCACCGGTCATGGGAAGACCAGGGCTGGGCCCCTGCCTTAGCTGCAAGACAGGCCAGGAAAGCAAGCGTCTTCACCTTAGGGAGGGAGGTGGATGGGCCTGCACACCCCAGGTGGGCCAGGAGTGACAAGCGTCTATTACACTGAACCCTCCTAGTTACACTATAGCTTCACGGATATAATTTATGTCAACATTTTTACGCTGAAGTTAATATTGGACATTAATTTAAATTTCTCAAGCCCTATCTTGCAGAATTAGAAGATCAGAAATTCATTTCCAATAACGTACTAAACGATTAATGCAGTCATGGATAATTTAACAAGTAATAATCGGAGAGAAGTACTTACTAAGATGTGCCCATGCTAATAAAAATCATAGTGTAAGGCACCTGCATTTCTCGCATCGTTGATCATGAGAACATTGGAAAAAGCCACCTCGATGCAAATAAACCATTCTGTTATAAAGCAGAACAACAGTGCAGGTATTAGAGGCATTCTGGAACTTCTACTTTAAGAACATCAGAGATTATACAAATTTAGCTGTCATAATAAATACCGATAGTCTCAACTTAAAATTTTTTGACTTTATAATAGTGCAAAAGTGATACACATTCAGCTGAAATTGTACTTGGAATTTTGAATGTGAACGTGGGTCTTGTCCCAGGTTAGTGACGTGTGGTCAGACGCCCTCTGGGATGCTGGGCGGTGAGCCACCGCCCCCAGGCAGCCAGTGTTCACAAGGGCAGACAGATCCACCGACAACCATTGTGCCCATCACTTTCAGGTCAGTCCTCAGTATGTGGCAGGAGACAGTCAACACCTTGTTATCAGATAGGCTTTGTGCGAGATCATTTTGCCCGCCTGGAGGCTGACGGGAGTGTCGTGGGCACGTTTAGTAGGCCTGGCTAGGCTATGTAAATTCGGTGTATTAAATGGATCTTCAACTTATGGTGGGTTTCTTGGCATATAACCCATTACAAGCACATTTAGGTACTTATAGGCCCAAAGTTAGTATCCAGTCCAGGTGTTCAGGTCCACAGGTAGACCCGTTCAAGTCTCAGGGCTGCTGTTGATTTTTATTTCTACAAAATATTCAATATATAATTCCTTTATATTCTTTGACCCAACTTTATAGAATACGTATGCTTTTATCACAGAAACCAAGTCTCAATTCAGTTTTACTCAGTAAAATGATACCACAAAAGAGAATATGTTATTTTTTTATTTATGTTAAATAAAAACATGAGAAAATCCTTTTTTAAAAAGGGTTAGAATATTCCTTATGTCTCCAAACCATGGATGCAAAGAACTGTTGAGTGCTTTCTTCCCCCGAGAAGGGTCACAACACACTTCCACGTGGTAATCACCTGGAGACAGCACAGGTACACGCCCCCGCCAACTGCCGCTGCAGAAAGGTCACATGCAGTATTTGGGCAAGCAAGGACCAGAACACAGGCACAGTATATTCTGGAAACACTTCCTGCTCTGGCAATGAACCTCAGTACCAAGTATTATTAGCTGCCTTCTTTTTTGTGGTCCCGCTACATCTTTAACCCACTTAATACCACCACACTCCAATGGCACAACTTTTCACAATTCTAGAATTCCATCCATTGGCAGTACAGTTTAAGTGGCCTATGAGGCTGCATTTTATAAATATAAAAATTACGTGAGAACTAATACTATTGCGAATTTTGCCAGTAGAAACGTGGCCCCTAAGGAGCCACCGTTTCCAAAATATAACTGGACACACATTTACAATGCACCTGTGAATTCTGGAATCAACATGTCGAGTCTGACCTGCACGGAGACTAGACAAGAGTCTCTGAAGAGCACTGCTGGATCCACGGTTTCTGCGCCCACCTACCCCCACACTCGCCGCAGATCCCACAGTATAACTTCACCGGAAACGGTTTGTCCAACGGTCACGGCAGCCTGGCAATGCTTCCACCTTGGCTCCCGTCACAGAGTTCTCCATGACTGGAGTCAGTAAGAACTTCTCTGTTAGAGAAAGCAAACGTTTCCACCTTTGGCAGACTGCCAAGATGACACTTTATTATAGAATTTATGAAGCTACAGTTTAGGAACTTGCAGGTTTTATTAAAATGGATCAAAAAAGAAAGAAAAGGATAACAATACAACCCCATATCCCAAAACGTTCTAGATATTTTTAGTGCAAGAAATGCTGTCTCACTGAAGCACTTGAGAATTATCATGAAATCCTAGCAAAAAAACGTAATCACCTTAGAAGTGGTAAAAAGAGAAACAACCAGAGAGGCACACAGATTGTGTTTTTTTTTTAAAGGATTTTTATACTATATTTAAAAAACCACAAAATAAAAAAGGGATCAATCAACATATATCTCAGAAGTCCTTCCAAGAGTCTCTGTACCCAGCAGCCACACAGGCTGGCTGTCGCCTGTTTCTTCTCCGCTCAGCCGGCAGCTCAGGTTAAGGGCCATCGAAGATAACTCGTGCTGTAGTTCTTAAAATCAAACTTGTTCTGCCAAATCCAAGACCCTGAACTTATCCAAATTGTAGAAACATGCTTTTACCACCCGTCCACCAAAATACCTCCCATTCAGATCAACAACAGCTAAAAGACAAACAGAAAGACAGTCCGTTAATACAGGTATCCTGAGACACCACAAGAACATGTTTTCATTTGAAGGATTAAGATCACAAATTCGTTTTTGTTCTTTACAGTGGGCTATACAACTTACCTTTAATTGCTGATTCAACCCTCTCAAATTCTAAAAATATTCGTACTGCTTCATCATCAGGGGCACCAGGAATCTGGAAAAGAAATGAAAGTATGATAAGTAAAGTTATCAAGAGATACAGTTGTATATAAGTTTTCTTCCTTAACTGATCTTTGTCAGAGTAAGTGTTGCAATTACCATCTTAAATGGAGAAGTCAAGTACCAAGGAAATAAGTATGATTTGTTCATCACCAAAATCCGTCCAATGTCTCCTTATGAGAGGCACCTTGGCAAGTGCAGAAAACACACAGCTAACTAAGCCGGGCAGTCGTTGACCCTGAAGAGGTCCTATGCCGGCTGACGCCTACACAAATCATCAAGCAGTCAACAAACACAACGCGACCCAGAAGACCCAACGCGACCCAGCAGTGAGAGCAGAAACAGACGAACAGATCCGTACTCTAAGTACCTCTCACGTCGGCTAAATTCCTGTCGGACTCTCCGAGTCCCGCATAACATGGCCCCGCTCCACCCGGGGAAGCAGCACCCCCCCCCACCCCCAACCCCCCCGTTAATTCCCAGCATCGCCAACCAGCCGATCCATGCTGGAACCTTCTCAAGCTCAGCCCACACTGATGTCGTTCATAAAGCTTGCTCTTATGTTTTGTGATCGAATCCCTTTCTCGACTCCTGTGTTCACAGTGACTACTCCAGAGTCCAGCAACTGAATGTTCTCGATTTTTACACGGGCTTGTTATTTCTTCAACTGAACACATCACTGAGTGGGGAACATGTTTCCTGTCTCCCAAATGTATGTGGGAGGCACTAAATACACACTTGCCAAATGAATGAAACCAAAGGCATGTCCAACTAACTGAACTATGGAGCACACAGCAATCTATAATCACCAAACTAAACCTCAATCATAAAATGAAACATTTTATTTCTTCACCAAATAAAATTTGAAGCCTTTCTTATCTTTATGGTTAAAATGGTTATAACCAAGTAAAAGAAGTGTACCTAACCAACATCTGTCACCTTCGGGAGTAACAACACGTTATGTTTCTCACTGCACATCTGGTCTCTATTTAGAGGCAGAAAATATTTGATGATCTATCAGTTATAACTTGGGTTATAAACATCAAAAAACCCTCTTACTTCAAATATCACACATTTCCCAACTTTGCCATATTTTTCACACTCTTCCTTGGTTTCAGCTTCCAAGTCTTCATCTACCTCTCCCGCACCAACCATGTTCTATAAACAAAAACAAATAAATTCAGGCATCAAGTATAATTTACAAATATATAAATAAGATGAACAAGTAAGTTTCTTTCATGATGGCAAACGTTCTCAACCCCAAATGACACAATGAAAATGTTCACCCTTGTAGTACCCAAAGTTGGTACTTCTTAAAAAAATAAAAACATGTATTTATGGTTTTTTTTAAACACATTGAATGAAAGCAAATTACGAGCTCATGGCACTTAACAGAGTACAGATGTACACTCTTCCTCTGTTTACTCATTTAACTGAAAAATAGTTCTTGGAGCTTATGTCCTACTTCGACTGTTAAGTTGAAAAAGAGTGCCCTACTTGGACAGATGCCCAAGTTAAACATGGCTTACCCACCAATGAGGCAAAAAGAAGTTTTTCAGGTGTGAGTAATGAGCATAAGTACATGAATACATTCATGTTGTAAGAATAACAGGAGAAATAAATACAGCTTTTGAGAAATACGAAATGGAAACACATACTCTCACACACATTAAGCTTCAGTCACAAGAGCACCTATACAAGCAGAATACATACATTAAGCTGAACTTCTAACAATTTCAAATATTTTAGAGCAATTGCTCACTGCAGTCTTAAACACTGTATCTAGCAATAAATAAATAAATAAATAAATAATCATGAAAAAGGAATTTAAAACCTCAGTTTTAGATGGAGTCTATCCAGAAGGATCATTTGCAAAACAATTATTTTCAGTTTTCTTAAACTGTCACTCTATCAGTAGGGTTGAAGGTGTGCAAAGATAGATCAGGGTGGATGACACACAAAAATCAAGGTAGGAAAACAGGTTTCTTCAATGCTGCTTCTTACCCGTAGGAGGACCACTTTGGTAGGACACTTAAGTATTTCAGTTAATGGATTGGAATCCGACTTCTTGGATGCGTCTGTAGCAAAACATTTAAGATGGAAGCGTGTTAAAGCACTGAGCCCGAGTTACGATGACTAATTTCAAGAGTACTTCTCGCTATTTATGTCCTCGGAGTCATGTAGGAGCATTTATGCAATCAGTGTCTGAGCAAAAATGCAGCCTTATCTGTGATGAGAATCTCTGTTTCGCTTTGGTCTAAGCTTTTACTGCAATTCCTACAAGTTTTTGGCTTCCTTAATTACCTGCAACTTTTGTTAGCTCACCTCCTCAGTTCAGGCAGCTGCACAGAGCACTCGGACCACAGCCCTCACAGGTGAGAGGACTGGCAAGGGCAGTGTGGCCAAAGGTCAGCGGCCCGATGGAACAAGCAGTCTGTCAGCCGGCTGACGAATGCCACACACCCCACCGATCAGGGCGACTGCGGGGTTGGGCACGGGCCTGTTAGGCTGACTGGCTGCCAGAAAAGGCATCTTCTTTCTTTAGGAAAGGGAGCTAAACTAAGATACTGAAAATAAACTCGATTCTGCTTAAAATGCAAAGATGTTTGGTTCATTCCAATGTGCCCTCAGCACAGAACAGACTGTAATAATCAAATGAAGATAAGACACTGACTAGACATCATCTACCAACAGACTGAAATGCCATTAGATCTCACAGAGCAATCAATCTGTAAGAACATTAGAAATCGCACTTACAATGAAAGAGCAGGAAAAAGAAAAAAACAGAGAACTCTTTCAGGATGGAAATACACCGATATAATCATCGACATACTGTATATGACTCAGTCTTTCATGCTCTAAAACCTAACTATGATTTTAACCAATTTAACAAGGTCTTCGCCTGATAGAAATAGGCATGAAACCATTTCTTTGAGTGTTTATTTTCTGCCAGAATCTCTCTCACCTTTTCTCCCACGGACCTTCCTACCGCTAGTTTTGTTCTGAACAAATAAAGATGAGCCCCCAGGGTCTCCGTCTACACAACACCAAACTGGGATGCAGCACAATCAGAAAGTCTCCTTTCCGGCGAGGACCAGCCCTGTCACACAGGACCACACGCCCGCCGCTCCCACCCTGGAGGCCCCTCTCGTGGAGGAGACCCACCTTTCTCTGTGGCGTCGCCCACAATGATCTTGCCTCCTCGCTTGCTGGTCTTCTCCACCGACAGTGCGGTGCTCAGCCCTTGCTCGTGCTTGCCGAGACCCTGGCCTTCCCGGAAGCCGTACTTCTGCATGATTTTATGTGCTACCGTGCCACTGGGAGGAAGGAAAAGACAAGGATCTCTTGGACTGAGTCACCTGCTATAGCACAAACCGATTTTATATCACAGCCATCGCCTCTTAAAAAGAGAAAAGTGTACATTCCACGTGGCTTCGACGTGGCCACCTGTAACTACCGACAGGCCATTCAGTGGAAGCTGTGAGATGTTCAGGCTGAAAGACACAGAAAAACTAGTGCTGAAATCCTGGACATCCTGAGATTATCTATGAGGTCAGGGAAACACCCGTTTCCTGCGATATTCTCCCAGCATCCCTATTAGAAAACACTAGATGTCTCATGTGCTTCAGACTCTGCACTGCTACACAGTTTATGGCCATGGTTTAGTTAAAAGTGTGCCTGTCAAAAAACAAGGATAAATTTCCCACGACGACGACGACCACGTTTTTCTAAATAGTACAACGGAGTTTCCAATGACAGTCCATAAACAAAAGACCTCTTAGAGATCGTCCACTCAGCAGATGAGAACATAAAGACTCTGAGGCTCGTACTGGCCGACCAGCTTAAGGCTGATGAGGAGCAAAGCAAGACACTGAGTCCAGAAATTCTTTCGTCGGTGTTAATGGTGAAGTCAAACTGGAACCTACAGTTCTTGAGTCCCGGGCCGGAGCTCGCTCTCTCTAGTACTCTGCTTTCACACTGCACTTGGAGGTACCTCGGGGGGTCTCGAGGAGGTCCCCCCAGCGACCTCTGCTATTCGGGGCATGCATCACGACACCGTGTGCCAAGTAAGGGCGCACCTACATCGCCCCCCACAAATCCCATCTAAACGAGCTGCTCGGAGCCGGAGGGAGGAAGGCTGCCGAGCCGTGCCATGCTCTCCCTCCCCCGGGCACATGGTGAACACCTCATCTGCGCTCAAGGGGGAATTCAGCGAAAAGTCCACTTCTCTCACTAGCAGAATAAATCCCAGCTTCACGCGTGTCCCCCTCCAGCACACGCTCTGGGGCAGCCCGACAGAGCCTCCCACACGAGTGGAGACATGAACCATCTACACTGCCCTGTGCTCACTGAGCCCCGGAGAGGAGACCCCTGTGACCAAAGAGCTGCACTGTAAACTGTATCTGTCTCCAACTTCATAGCCATCGATTAGACCACAGAACACAGCACCAGTCAAGGAGATGGATCCCTCAGTCAGAAACTGAAAAGTCTCACGCGGGGCATGAACCGCGGCCTCTCCGCCACCTGCCAGTCACCCCTCCACAGGCTCAGAATCAAAGCGCATGCGCGCAGGTGAGGTCATACGGGGGGGGGGGGGGGGGATGACCACCGTCACAGCTGCCGTCCCTTCCAAAACACACGACAAGGCCTTAGTGGAGGGCTGCCTCACGTGACCGTTCCTCACAGGAGACACCGGGCGAACAACATGCCTGCCAAGCCCAGGGTGGGTTAAAAAACAAATCCAGGGGCACCTGGGTGGCTTAGTCGGTTAAGCCTCCGACTTCGACTCAGGTCATGATCTCACAGTTCGTGGGTTTGACTCCTGCGTCGGGCTCTGTGCCGACAGCTGGGACCCTGGAGCCTGCTACGGATTCTGTGTCTCCCTCTCTCTCTGCCCCTCCCCCGCTCAGCCTCTCTCTCAGACATAACCAAAAAAAAAAAAAAAAAACAAAAAAAAAAAAACAAAAAAACTGAATTTTATATGCCAGTAGACAAATTTCTAATTATAGTTAGAATAAATGCTTTAAGCCAAAAGTATAGAACCACAACCTTCAAGCAAATGGTCGTTTTATCAAGAAAAAACTGCAATTCACCCTGTGGACACAGCAGAAGTCAACTCTAACGCACAGGAGCTATTCCATTTGCAAATGTTCTGAAAACCAATGCAAATTACTATCAGAAGTGTCCCCACCTAGAGAATATGGCGTCCAGTATGGCAATCATCCAAAACCCACATGAGAGGGATTCGTGTGTGGTGTGAGACCCAACGGTGTCGTGCTGGGACGCCCTCCGCAGGACTCCAGCACGGACTCTGAAGAAGGACGCTATGTGACGTCTTCCCCAAACACCCGAGAGCCCTCGTCTTCCACCAAGAGCTGCACCTACTGAAAGCGTTGACGCACTTCACCCTGAGTCTTGTCCTTCCCACACCTGCTGGGACAAGAGCACTTGGAACCGTTACCCCATGTTGGCAAGGAAGGAATTGCCAGGTCCGGTCGGAGATCTGGGTCTGTCTTGTTCCTCGTATACCGGGGGAGGGATAGCAGCTTTGGAAGACTGGGAGCGAGGTCTCGAGTCCTCTTCGTAAGGGAAATCTCGGGGTACTATTGAATAAAAATAAAGCAGGTTTACCAAAATGACACCAAAAAATTCTGAAGTGCACTTACATAGATCAGTTACCTATAAGAAGTAAGAGAAGCCAAATCACTCTCTAGTCGCCACATGACTCTTCAAAATCAGAGGTAGAAAACTAGTTTCCTGATCCCAGCTTTGCTCCTTTTGTTTTTACCTCCTCGAATGTCTTTTTTACATCCTACTGAAACATTATTCAGCCTTTAACGTGCTCTTAAATGACAATTTGTGTCTGAAACTTTAAGATTTTCTGTATGTTCCAGGTAGACCCACTTGAGCTTTCTCTAATTCCCATAGCGTTTTGTGTACCTGTCTTAAGACTCTAATCAGTATTACTACCTCGTTAACCTAGCAAATAATAAATGTCTTTGAGATTTGAGCCTATACATCAGACCAGTGATTTTTTGATCCTAGTTACACGTAAGAACCAACAAGGAAGCTTTGAAAAGATCTAGATGCTTGGGCCCCACTCCCGGAGACTAGTTTCAAGTAGGGCTTATGGTCTGTCAGGTATTGTCACATAAAAGATGTTCAACAATATTTTCTGAATTCTCTTCTTTAAAAAAATAACATAGTGTATTAAAAAGCACTAGGATGACTATATTTTCTTGGGATGGTTTAGGTCCGGTCCAACCCAGTGGGCAGGAACATGATCTAGATGCCGTATCAAAGTCCAATTCCAACCCAAATATTCTAGAACAGAGCACCAGGAGCAAAAATAGTGAGTGGGCATGTTTTGGCAATCTAAGTAAATATGCACAACATGTGTAAGGAAACAGAAAATAATTGCAGAAAAATCTAATTAAGGAAGGCACTGCCACCTTGTGGAAGGTCACGAATTTACCGGCCTCTAAACCACAGAGTATGGAAACTATAGACTGAGCTACATGTATTTTAACCTAACCCCAAGTATGAAACGTGAAGAGAAAACATAACAAATTACTTAAAAGGAGAGCAAAGCATCTCGCTGCACAGAACGCAAGCCTTGGCCCGGCATGAAAGCCCGAGGCAGGAGCAGAAGGGCGGGCGGAGGAGCCAGAGGACAGGTTTTCAGGCCACTTCCCCTGACACTCCGAATACCCGGCCGACTCAGAAGCTAAGACTTCCCCTGATGGGGCCCGAGGCCGGGATCGGAATAAGAGAGGGCAAGAAATGGATACGTACACTCTTTGTCCTTCTCTACAAGAGAAGTGGGTGGTGCAATGGCCGCTCCGCCCATACCTGCAAGACACGAACCCACTGGTTAAACGAGGGGAGCACCGCAGACGCCCGGCTCGCGACATGCCACACGCTGTCCTGCGCTCCTTCTACAGGGGAGGGAAGAAGGACATCTGGGACCAAAAAATCACCTGGGCGAAACCAAGACAGACAAAATCATCTTTTTCACAGCAGGCAATCGAGAACCCTAAAATGCAGTTAACAAATGAATTTTAAGGTGAAGGACACGGCCCAGAGAACTAGCAGTTACTTACAAAACAGAAACACAGCTCTACCGAGTCTGGTGCCACGAGGCATTTTCACACGTTACCTCATTTAGGTTCAACCAACCGCGGAAGGAGGAATCACTGCTTCCACTTGGCAGATGAGAAAAGGGTCAGAGGAGTTAACGGGCAGAGACAGAACACCCAGCTCCCGCGGCGCCGACACTCCCCCACAACGCGGCCCCGTGCCCTCCAGGGTGCCAACCACTGGGGCCAGACACCTACTTGGAAACGTGGGCACTTGGCCATTCCCGCTCCTGTGTCCCGGACAATGACGGACACGACGAACCAAAAACAGACTCCGTATGCTCTCCAGCAACCAGAGACAGAACACGAACAGAAGACATAAGGAATTTTCATTCGCTATAAGCCCTAATAGATGTGTTACAATTTAATTGCCAATGAAATGATCAAAACAGTGAAACGAGAATTAAAAACTGATTACAAAACACGTTGCACCAGCATGTAATGTTTCACAAAAGAAATTCCTCTATGGCTACTGTACATGCATCACAATTAACATGTCTGGGCTACACAAAATACTCCTGGAGAAACACGAACCTGAATAAAACTTTGTCGTTTCTTCTGAAACACCCATTATCTTTTTTTTTTTTTTTTTTTTTTTAATCTCATCACCAAGACCTAAGTGATTACTGAGTGATTCTGAAAAAACCAGCTGTGAGTTCAGTATGAAAAATTCAGGGTGATTACTGGAAATCTGTTACTAATCTGGTTAAAACATGAACGTCAATCTGTTAACAGGAGTGTGAAGAGTGGATATGACGCCAGCATTTTCCTAATACTAGATTGTACAGCTCTTGTTAATGTTCAAAAAATAGTGTCCTTAACACAGAAGTACAGCTCCTTATCTGACGGGCAGCCAACGTGTAAGCTGGAAAGATGAGACCGATAAATATTCAACCTATACGCTGACTCTAAACAAGTTTAACGAAAACCAAACATTCGTTACTGAGTCAGGTCATGGATACGGAACGTTTACCACAACGCCTGACGTATAGGGCATGCACAGATGTTAACTCTGCCCCCGCTAGAAAAACAACGCAGTGCCTGACAGTGTTGGGCACACAGTTACTTGTTTTAAACTGAGGTGTAGCTGACACGGGACACCACGGGACTG
Organism: Panthera uncia; assembly: GCF_023721935.1. Lineage (NCBI taxonomy): Eukaryota > Metazoa > Chordata > Mammalia > Carnivora > Felidae > Panthera > Panthera uncia. Next base: position 5,332,618 of record NC_064809.1, on the reverse strand, counting down.
CCTCGGCACCTGTGCGCTCTGTGAAGTGACCGCCACAGTGAGTCTACTTCACATCCGTCACACGGTTACACGTGCTTTCTCGTAAGGAGGATCTACTCTCGGCAACTCTACTCTCTCAGCATCTACTTCAGATCTACTCTCTCAGCAACTCTAAAATACGCAATATAACTTTACTAACTGCAGCTATGTGGCGCACGGCAGCCCCAGGACTTCTTTATAACTGGAAGTCCGTATCTTTTGACCCTTTCATCCATTTCGCTCCCCCCCCAACCACCCATCTGCTCTCTATGAACTTGGATTTTCATTGTTGCCTAGTAAGCATCCCATAAATACATTTAATTCATATCTGCGTTGAAAGATTAAGAATTCTAAATTATTACAGACTTGTTCCTTTCCAACTCCATTAGTGTTTTAAAGTTTGAATTAAACCCTAAAGTAACCTTGGCTGTACACTGGGGAAGACCACGCTTGCCAAACTTCTGGTCATAAAACTGAGTTCATGCACAGGGAAAAATACTGCGGCTTTGTGATAACAGTATTCTCAGCTCTCATGTTAAAGATGACCATATCATAATGGAGGTTTCGGGCAAATGAAGATCTTGGATACGGTGAACAGTGGACCTGTGTTATATAAGGACTCATTCCCTCCATGCCTCAGATTCCTCACCTTTAAAATGGGGATAATCGAGCTGCGTGATGTAAAGCAGATAACCTATGAAAGTGCTTACAAGAGTACCTAGTGTCTGGCAGACAAGTAGAAGATTTAAATTTCTCGCTTAAAAAAAAAAAAATCTCAACTTGTCAACCAAACTAATCAACCAAACCAAGGAAATGCCAGCAATCACAACATGACGAAGCACCCTATTCTCTCAAGAATGAACACTACTCATCGAGCGATCACTCAGAATGCAGCGGTAACTCTGCACGTTAACACAAGTGCAAATCTGCTTGTGAAACCTCAGCCACGGAAGGGGCCTCACAAAGTACCTGGTTCGAATTCTTGTCTCCCTGCTCTCCATACGACACTGAAAGAAACCCATGTCCAGGGAAGCTATGGGACTTCCTCAAATTCATGCATGTTAGTTGCAAACGTTCTGGAAACCAGCGCCTGGACTCTGTCTGGTGCTTCGCAGACGTGCTGCAGGTGAGGACGCCGTGTGTATACTGGAGGTGTGGCCCAAGCACCCCAACAACAAATGTCGGGAGGCAACCGAGAAGCTCACAGGAGAACATATGTGAAAACAGGATGCAGGTTAAAACTGTTATGCAAACACGGTTGCTCGGATTCCAGAGAGAAACTTACCCAAATCAACGTCAATTCAACTATCAAACTGAACACGAAAAGCAAACAGAATTTCACCAAGTTTGAAACGGAACATTTCATGACTCACTTCTTTTCCTCCTCTCTCGCTCATAATCTTCGTCTTCATCAGAATCTGGATCTGGTCGCCTCGAAAACCCACTAGCTTCATGTCTGTCCTTACGCCTCCTGTGACAACAAAGGAACCAAATATTCATCACAGATAAACCAATGTATTTTTCAGTTTTTAAAAATATGCTTGTCTGTTTTGAGAGGGCGCATGTGCATGCACAAGCGGGGTAGGGGCAGGAAGAGAGGGAGAGAGAATCCCAAGCAGCCTCCACGCTGTCAGCACAAAGCCCAGTGCGGGGCCCCATCTCATGAACTGTGAGAACACGACCTGAGCTGAAGTCAAGAAAGGATCCGAGCCACCCAGGCGCCCCCCAGACAAACCAATTTAGAGATATGGAGCCCAAGGAGGTCACCTTGACTTGCTCTTGTCTAGAAAATATTCAAATCCTCTCTTCCCCACTGAACTATTAGTTTGGGGGAGGGGAGCACATGTACAAATAACTGCTTCAAGACTAAAGAAGCAAACGTGAAGTGAGAAAAATCAAAAGATAAATTAACAAATTTAACAGGCACACGAATACAATAAGCAGGAAGGAAAAAGTTTCCTTGATGTTTACCTCTTTCACTTTTAAAGCATTATCAACATAGATAATAGTTTAAGAATTTGGATTCTCTAGAACATACTTTCACTTCATGAAATGATTCAATAAATACTGAGAAGAAGTATATTAATCATATATGACTATTGAATAATCAACATTGAGTATTTTCAAAATAAGAAATACAAATAGGGGTGCCTGGGTGGCTCAGTCAGTGAAGCATCCAACTTCAGCTCAGGTCACGATCTCACAGTTCATGAGTTCAAGCCCCACGTTGTCGTCTGTGCTGACAGCTCAGAGCCTGGAGCCTGCTTTGGATTCTGGGTCTCCCTCTCTCTGCCTCTCCCCTACTTGCGTGCACACACATGCGTGCGCGCTCTCTCTCTCTCAAATATAAACATTTAAAAAAAAAAGAAACACAAATCTTTTACCCATACCTTTACAAAATATAAATAAAAGATGTCATAATTCCATCTGGCTCAAAATTAAAGTTAAGAGTAACATTTTAAGTATTTTATTTTTTAAAGCAAGCTCTACCACCAAAGGTGGGGCTTGAACTCATGACCCTGAGATCAAGAGTCGCAAAATCTACTTACCAAGCCCAGTCACATGCCCCAAACATTTCAAGTATTTTAAATGGTTAAGATCCTAGTACCATCTTAGCACAGGAAAAAAAACTCTATTCTTCAACATCAGGCTTTTAAGTTACTTTTCTAACTCACACAAAATGCAGACTTCAAGTTTTCTGCATCTAGACAGGAAATTTTCTCTAGCGTTTGTTCACAACAACTACAGGCATACCTCGCAGATACTGTGGGTCTGGTTCCAGACCACCGCAAAAAAGCAAATATTGCAACAAAGGGAACCAAAAGACGTTTTTGGTTTCCCAGTGCACAGAAAAAGTTACGTTCATGCTACGTTGTGGCTATCAAGCATACAACAGCATTATGCCTAAAAAGAAAATGTACGTATCTTAATTAAAAATACCTCATTGCTAAAAAATGCTAACCAGTGAGCTTCCAGTGAGTCATAGTCACTGATCACAGATATAATAATGAAGAAGCCTGAAAGCCTGGGAGAATTACCAAGAACACAGAGACATGAGAGCAGATGCTGTGAGAAAAATGGCGTGATGGACTCGCTCGACACAGAGCTGCCACAAAGACCTCTAATCTGTAAAAAAAACAAAAAACACTGCATCTGCCACCGTATGCCTGGACAAATTCTGACAAACAAATGGATTCCTTCTGACGACTGCTCAGACCAACCATGAAAACTAGCACTAGGGTTCATTCATTCGAATCCCAATGAATATTTCAAATGTAAAATATCCTCGAATCCAAACAAAGCCTTACTTTTCTCTCTCTTCTATTTCTTTTTGTCTTTCCAGCTCCCGCTGTCTCTGCCGTTCTTCTCTTTGGCGCTTTACCACTTTCTCGTAATCATTAGGAAACATAGGATCATATTCATCAGCTAAAGGAATCAAAACTTCTCCTGCAGAAAATCCACTGGGAACAGGATCCTGAGGAAGGTAAAAATGCCAAACTATGCATCATCCTCTTGTTTTAGAATTTCACACGTAGAATTAAGGTCAAAAAACATGATCATCAGAGGGGCTTTGCCGACCACCCATCTGCCTCGTTTGTTTTAGTGACGAGGAAACAGGTGCCTAAGGAGGGTTAGTGAGTTGGTGCAGCTGCAGGCCTAGCTGTGTAGCAGCAGAGAAGAGGCTCACCTCTCAGTTTACTACCAACTCCAGAACGACCTATGGTGTTTTCCTGGAATTCCTAAACAAGCTGCACCGCCTACAATTTCAAGCAATAGATTTGACTATTTATAATACACAACGAATACTCCTGTTTTAAAACGTCTCTACGAAAACCTGAAAAAAACGATCCGTGGATAACAATCATTCTTGTGGTCAGTTAATAAACTAACTTTAGATTCTGTACCATGGAAACATGCTATACTGAGACTTCACAAAAGAGGCAGAAAGCATCCTCTTGGGCTTTCTGAAACCCCTTGGAATACACAACCCTTCCCAGGTAGGCAGCGCGCCAGGAACCGGGTCTGGCACAGGTGGATGGCACGACCCACCACGTCATTAGTTCTTTTGAGGTCCGCTGAGACCAGGGTCCGATAGTTAACACTTTGCATTTCTCATCTGTACGTTTAGAAACTGGGGCTACCCTTTGAGAGAAAAGAGGCAGCCTTAAAGAAATCCGAGAAACAAAAGGCGGCCAGCACACAGCTGACCTGGAGACACGTGAGGACAAACAGGGCTTCACCAGAGGCTGGCGGTCCTGATGTTCTGAGCGCTCTAGCCTCCCTGAGCACCGCACTGTCCTGTTAGCTGTCTGAGCTTAACTCTTCCTCAGTATCTGTAACAATCAGATGCCTTCACTGGTCTCCAGAGACCCCGAGCAAACACAGGTGTCTCTGAGGCCCACTCCACACCTCCTTCAGGAAGTACACTGCCCCACACTAGCAAAGGCAGGACGCTTGTTTGTGAAACATATTTTGTATCCGAACACAAAACTGATGTGATACAGAGACTGTGTGTTCACTATCAATGGATCTGAATCTGACAATTCCTGTATTACACCATTCAGTCTGATGTTCTGCATCATAAAAGAAACATTTCAGTGCTTCCCTACAACTAAGAATCAGGAAACATTATGATCCATTGGATATAAGAAGTCAGAAAAACAGGTATAATCAGCTCCCAGGCCTGATCACTGGAAAGTTTACACAAATCTATTTAAGGCAAGGTTCACAAAGGGTAGTTATGACTTGTATTCATATAAAAGACAGTTTAAAAACACAAAGGCATGTGCATAAGACTTTATCTCAGTTATTATTGAGACCTGAGAGAAACCAACAATCAGCTACTCAACTTATAGAACATTATAACCACAAAGTTTTGGACAGAACAAATTGTCAACAACAGGGTTAATTCTTTGTCATTTCAAAATCTGAAAGCAAACTTTTCCTGTATAAATCCTGCTAAGTTAAACAAGGAGCCATCATTCTCTAAGCGCTGTAAGAATAAAGCAGTCTGTTCCATTTTTAAAAATTAAAATGTTAATACCTTAATGCTGGGGAGGGTGGGAAAAACTAAAACACTCACATACTGTAGGTGATGCTGCAGACTCAATACACAGTAACAGAAGATAATGAACGACTTTATTAGATGTAGCGAGGAAAAATCAGGTGGATAATTTGTGAGCAAAAAATGTTAAATGACTAAGAATCTCCAGAAGCACCTCCATGGGGATACTTTTCCTCCTTGACAGACTATCAGCCCGCAGGACCAACATCAGTTCTTCTGGCCAAGAAATCTCAGAACAAAAGCAAATTAGGGGAGATTCCAACCCAAGACAGTTTTGACTGAAACTAAAGAAGAGAGGGGATGGGCAGCTGGGACGGTGTCAGCTTGATTTGGGTTCTAACAGGTGTGGGTGTGGGTGTGGGAGGTGGGCAGGAGCCTTGCTACGAAATAGCAAGAATCACGTATTCTGTTTATTAACCTCTTTTGGTCATTCTTCATCAAACACTTTGTGTGCATGGTGCTGTTTAAACTACTGCAGTCATACTACTTGACTGCCATCTGTAGGATAAGTGTTAAAGAGTAGTTGTAATTTCTTTTTAAGTTTATTGAGAGAGCGAGCGAGCGAGAGCGAGCGAGAGAGAGCAAGCAAACAGGGGAGAGGCAGAAAGAGAGGGAGACAGAGTCCTGAGCAGGCTCCACGCTTAGCATGGAGCCCAACATGGGGCTCGATCCTGTGACCATGAGATCATGACCTGAGCTGAAATCAAGAGACAGATACTCAACTGACTGAGCCACCCAGGCTCCCCAAGAGTGGGTGTAATTTTGACTATAGTTTACACTGAATTCATCTTTCGTTTTGCATAATTTGAACCGTGACTCTGAATGATCCTTTTTCAGATCTTCCTCATCCTCACTAACCCATTTGCAGAAGTGACCGTATCTGGTTTTTTTTTTTTTGTTTCTAAGATTATATGAAATCACTGTGGTAATAAAAGGGGGTAGATTTAGTCCTTTTCTCTATTTTAATCCACTAAGACAATAGGCACTAACATCCCTCATGACAGCAGAAGTTAGAAACAACGCACGTATCCAGCATTACATAAGCTAAATAAACTACAGGACGCCCATCTGAGGAAATACGGGGAAGCCACAGAAATGATCATGTACTCCTACGCTTTCTAACACAGATGGACAGTCACAATATATAACATGAGAAAAGCACGTCAGGAGGCAGAGAATGGAAAGCTATTCTAAAACATAAAGTTTTTAACTTCTGGAGGCTAGGACTGAAGTCACTTGGTTTTTTTCCTGACTATCTCCGGTTTCTGGTTCTTCTATAATGTACTATCTTTATTTCAGATCATGTTCACAGTTCAGTTGAAAACGACGCGGGCGAGCCTGGAAGGACCCCCAGAGGAGCCTGGGCTCTGAGGATGCGGACAGCAGGGGACAGGGGGGCGGCTCACCTTCAGGCCAGCCGCCACGTGCGGGGGGGTGTCCACGATCTGCCGGTCGTCTGAAGAGCCACCACGCTTTAGGTCAATCACCGGGGCGAGGACAGTACTCTGTTTTGTTCTCTGGCTCTAAAATCATCGAAAAACAAAAGTGCACGGAAGCTTCAAATTAAACTTCATACTATTTATAACAAAGCTTTTCGGTCTCTGGAACAAACCTTTCAGATAGGAGAAAAACGATCTTAAAACAACAGCCTTTTAATTCAATTATCACTATTACCATATACTTTCTGCAGTCTTTTTTTTAAAAAACACAAATTCCATTTTCATAAAAGGTTTACGGTAAACTTGGTCTCTTATCTAAATCTGCACGTGAATTAATAGATGCAAAAAGCTCCACTGACCACAGGAGGGCAAATATGTAACAGCATATCACACTCATGCCTCGTGTGACTCCCTCACAAGGAAAAGGTATGCTTTTATAGCCTGAGCAAAAAGAACTGTGGATTAGGGGTTTTTCCCTCCCAGTAGAACCTAAATCCTGCCTCTTTTATTATAAACCCATAGAAAAAAACTAAAAAATTTTTTAATGTTTATTTTCAGTAGACAGAACACAAGCAGGAGAGGAGAAGAGAGAGAGGGAGACACAGTATCCAAGGCAGGCACCAGGCTCTGAGCTGTCAGCACAGAGCCTAATGTGGGGGTCGATCCCACAGGCCATGAGATCATGAGCTGAGCCGAAGTTGGACGCTCAACCAACTGAGTCTTGCTCAACCGAGTCACGCAGGCGCCCGGACAGAAAAAAAATTTTTAAAAGAGAACAATACTCACTCGTATATCATCAACCACTGTTACTATGTTACCATATTTTCTTTACCGTACACCTGTCTTTTGTGCTCAACCATCTGAAAGGAAGTTGGAGCTCCGCGACATTTCCCCTTAATCTCCTAAAATTATGGACATTCTCTTACATAAGCACAGTAGTAACACCACACCGAAAAAAATCAACAGTCCCCTGTATCATTGCCTATCCAATTCATATCCAGATTTTCCAAGCTGTCCCCTAAAATAACTTTTCAATAGGTGATTTTAGGAGCGCGTGGGTGGCTTAGTCAGTTGAGCATCCAACTCATTTTTTTTTAACGTTTATTTATTTTTGAGAGAGAGAGGGAGCGGGAGAGGGGCACAGAGGATCTGAAGCAGGCTCCGTGCCGACAGGAGAGAGCCTGAAGTGGGGCTCAAACTAACAAACAGGGAGATCATGACCTGAGCCAAAGTCGGACACTTAACCAACTGAACCACCCAGGCGCCCCAAGCATCCGAGTCTTGATTTCAATTCAGGTCATGATCCCAAGGTTGTGGTATCGAGCCCCAAGTAGGGCTCTGAGCTGAGCATGGAGCCTGCTTGAGATTCTCTCTCCCCCTCCTCCTCTGTCCCTCTCCCCTGCTTGCTCGCTTGCTCTCTAATAAATAAAGAGCTGATTTTATCCTGAATCAGGATCAGACCTGGTTCAGAATAAATTTTTAATCTCTCAATTTAGAACAGACTCCGTTCCCTGCTGTCGTCATCATCACAAGCAGCAGTGTCTTTGTCTCCTCCTCTTTTTCCCGACACTCTGGTAAAATGCTGCACGTTCTGGATGCGTCTGAGAACTTCCTGGTGCTCTACACTTCTCTCTGCCCTGTAGCTCCTGACAGCGGAACACTTCACAGGTGACGTGATGTGCCTCCCTGGCACCCGCCCTGCAGGCTGTCAGTGGTGATAACATCACAGGGCCATGGCGGTGACCATCTGGTCCTGTGGTCACAAAGGTTTAATGCCCCCTTCACAACTGAAAAGTGTTCTATGTTTTCAGTGTTATTACCACAAAAGGCTCAAAAGAAACCACCATCTCTCTTGAATTTAACGGTGCTTATCATCTTAAGCAAACAAATCTGATCGAATCATTAAATACACAATGCACTACGTGAATACCAAAGTTCAAAGGGCAACGGGGGAGATGATCAGAATCCTCTCTTTCCATTATTGTTTCCATTCAATATGTATTTTTCAAGTGGATTTATTTCATCTGTGGAGACACAGATGAAACCCCAGCCCCATCTTTCAGTTGTAGGTACCACCCTTAAAGATTTGGTTAGGCCAACCTAGTGCTGAGGAATTAATTAGTGAATTAAACCTAAGAGAAGTGAGAGAAGTGGTATCTTCACTTTCCTTCAAGAGCAACATACTACTCACTGTACACAGCAATCTCAAAAGATACTAGAGAGTTAGCAGAAATGATTCCACAGGCTACCGTTTATTTTGACCTCTCTTTTGAAAATCTTTCTGAAATCTCAGATTTCCTAGTACCTGAAATTACTGTATTGGAGAAGTAAAAACCTGATAAGCAGAAATTAAACAGACTGAGGCAGACAAGAGGATTTCCAAGAGTCTAGACTTCATCTCACTCTTTACTTTTAATGTGAGTAAAGTAAGGGTACAGAAAAATCAGTATGTGATGAATAAATTTCCTAATATATTTATTTTTTAATTTTTTAAATGTTTTTTATTTATTTTTGAGAGAGAGACAGAATGTGAGTGGGGGAAGGGCAGAGAGAGGGAGACAGACTCAAGCAGGCTCCAGGCTCCGAGCTGTCAGCACAGAGCCCGACGTGGGGCTTGAACTCACAAACCATGAGATCACGACCTGAGCTGAAGTCGGTCGCTCAACTGACTGAGCCACCCGGGCACCCCTATATATTTATTTTTTTAAAGGATCTATTTTCTCAATAGTATTTTATATAAGCCAATTTTTAACCTGTAGTGTATAAATATGCACTGACTGGAAACAGAAAGTGACCCTGAAGTTACTCAGGGCAGGAAGAAACAAATTAGCTAGGATTTTTAAAATTTGGCTAAAAGTAATCCACAAAGCTGACACTATTACACTGGTAATTAAAGAATTAGCCCAGTTTTTAATCTGTATATTTTGACTTCTGCTCTTCTATTTTGTTACCTCTCACTGCCTAAGATTGTCCGCTAATTATGTCCATTTGAAGTCTAATTGAATTTATGTTTTGAAGTATGAGACCGCTCCTTAGAGCCAGAGCCATTGTACAAAAGGGACTATGAGGCCCTCAAGAATAATGCATGAAACAGTTGTAGCGCTGGAAAATAAAATCTTATTTCTAGATCTTATGTGCAAAGCAAAAGTCGTATGAAACTCAGAGAGATTTAAAAACTTAACCAATTTAAAAAAATTTAAAGGAAAAACAAGACTTGTTTTGCTAATCTTCCTTTCTTGTGGGATGAAAGCTTGTTTTAAAAAAACAAAATTCCGTCTCTCTAAAAATACTGGTATAAAGGGGCCCCTGGGTGGCTCACTCAGTTAAGCATCCGACTTCGGCTCAGGTCATGATCTCATGGTTCATGAGTTCGAGCCCCACGTTGGGCTCTGTGCTGACTGCTCAGAGCCTGGAGCCTGCTTCGGATTCTGTCTCCCTCTTTCTGCCCCTCATCCACTCTTGCTCTGTCTCTCTCTCTCTCTCTCAAAACTAAATAAACATTAAAGAAAATATATTGGCATAAAAATTTTAATCTGGTTATGATGAATCTGAAAAAAACAAAAACGCTGATCGATAGAACTGACAAAACAAATTAAGATTTTCAGACCATGTTGCTTTACCTGTGGGTATCCTAATCCTAAACACCTTTTTACAATGCTGAGCAATCAAATGTAAGCACTTCCAATATAACTACCTATTGAATAGGCAGTAAAAGAAAAATAATTCCAACTTTAAAATAACGTTTATTATGTAAAATTTCAAACACGAAATGAAAGAAAACAAACAGGAACGAGTCCCTAAATGTCTAGGACAAGTTTCAACGGCTATGAGCTCGTGGGCAATTGTTTCGTGTGTGTCCATACCTCCCCTTCCCCATAATGGATTATTTTAAAGCAAATTCCTTAAGCTCAAACATTTTATTGGTAAATATTTCAACAGATCTCTAAGGCAGGTTTTCTTAACTTCTTTTGTCATTACTGCTTCCCCCTCAAGGCACCTTTTAATACATTTTTTCTTGCCCATACAATTTTCACCCCACAGGTATACTGTGTTTCTGTACTTTATGTGTATCTGTCCTCTGCACATAAAAAGAGCAAACTTTTTGTGCATTACGGCCATATTCGCCCATTTGGGGGACAGAACTTTCACTGGGTGATACACTCTACAATGTAAGGCCCCTTAGAACAATAAGCAAACCATTATACCATTCTAATTGCTAAACAACATTTTAGATCAAATATTCAGTGGACAAGTATGGTCTTAATGTCTTATGTGTTGTTCAATTTCAAAGATGTTGCCAGTGCCCAACATGCACACGATGTGAACAAAACCAAGTGCGCCAAGACCACACATGCCTGACACATCCAGAACCAATGTGAGCCCTCAGGGGCGCCTGGGTGGCTCAGTCAGTTGAGTGTCCAACTTCGGCTCAGGTCATGATCTCATGGTTCGTGGGTTCGAGCCCCGAGTCGGGCTCAGTGCCGACAGCTCAGAGCCTGGAGCCCGCTTCGGATTCTGTCTCCCCCTCTCTCTGCCCCTCCCCCACTTGTGCTCTGTCTCTGTCTCTCAAAAATGAATAAACATTAAAAAAATTTTCACTAAATCAACGTGAGCCCTCACTAACGCACACAAATTATTAGTTCCTGCAGAGCTTTGTCCTCTAAGTGCTGCTTCCAAACCACCTACCACAAACAGCAGGAGAGCCACCTAAAAATGCAGACTCCCGGGCCCCTGCTCAGGAATATGGCTAACGAAGTCTGAAAAACCAGTGCCGTTGCTGGAAAGGGAGGCTCCTGCTTTTCTTCACTCCAATTTCCCGCGAGTCCGGGGAAGCACAATGACTCTGAACTCCTCTCTCTCTGCACCCAGGGCCTCTCCCCCTACAAACCTGATAAGAAGGTAGAAGAGCAAACTAAAACCAAATTGGGTCAATCCTAAGGAGCCCCTGCTTTGCAGACTTCTGCGCTCACACGGGGCTTATCTCACCTTGGCTTGTGTGAGGGCCGCCTTTTTCACCTGAAGCTGGGACTGCAGAAGTTTGAAGTTTTTGGACCAGCCTTCTGTTTTTGAATCACTGGTCTCTACTCCCAGGTCATCATACAGGGACATCTTTCCAGTTTAATGCTGAAAGGCAAGGGGTATGGGGTTGAAAGAATGCAAACTCCAGTAAAGATCTCACATCTTTTCATGTTAAAATAACTCAGTATCACAGAAGTTTAGAAGTAAAAGGTATTCGAGGAGACGGTCTAGTCCAGGAACCCCGAGCAAAAGAAGCCACGATGACCGATAACCACCAATCAGCGTCCTGATACGCAAAAGGATAGCCACGTATTATTTTACAAATAAATTTGCAGAATTAATTTTCCCACCTACAAGATCATGTGGTCAAGTAATTCTTGAGTGAAATCATTCTGTTCTATTGTACTTAATGATTATTATTAGTAATTACATATTGTCAATTATATATATCCGATTTTTAAAGATTCTTTGTCTCAACAACAAAAAGTACAAACTTTACAACAGTGCATTACCAGGTTGATTTAGCACTATTAGCTACCCTTGATGGAGAAGAAATCTAAACATATGCCTAGAAATAAGGAAAAAAAAGAACAGAAATGATCTCACAGAAGCTGTATTTTCACAAACTATGACTGAATGTTGAAGAGAGTCGAGTTAGTTTAAATTTGTAATCTCTAATAACACCAATCGCAAAGAGAAAATCAATAATCCACATGTAAATGATCAATACATAATATCCTTGCAGAATGGAGGAATACAAAATAACAACAAAAACAAGCAGCATTTCACACATATTAAGTCTTACCAAGCCAGGGTGGTATTAAATGCAGTTATTTGCTGTTCAAGCCTAACCTGGTACAGACCTGGGACTTTGGGAGATAAATCTGCCCAAGGTCAAGGTGAGAAGACCCACTCCAAACCTAGTCATGTGAACACAGCCCTTGCCACTAAATCCCTACGGCCACCTTTAAATTTAAATACAACCTAAACGTTCTGGGTGAAACCACAACACAGCCCACTTCTCAAAATAAGAAATCAATCTCTTTCTCACAAAGGGAAAGAGAAAAAAAAAATTGACTGAAATCCCCAAATTGCAAATAAACAGCACAGGTATTTTGTGATTTATGGGCACATTCCAAAAATCTGTCAGTTCCCAGGTCCAGACAGCATTTTGCCATAGAAACCGTGTTAAACAAATCCCTGTTTCGCCTGTGTCTGTCTCTCAGGAAGGGAAGGCAATACAGACGAGAAGGAAAATATTTAATTTTCCCCCCGGTTATGTCTGACTCAGGGCAAAATCTCTCTGGTCTATGCTTACGTCTCCTCGCTTCTTTGGCTGGGACTCTGAGACCCTGCCACCGCAAGCTGCTGGCTGTCCTCGGTTCCACTCTGCATGCGGTGGGGACCGACAGGATTCCCCCAGAGGAGCTGCTGGGCTGGGCAGAGCTGCTCTCAGCCTGGAAGTCAGTGCCCACTCAACTGATGCTGCTGTTCAGTTTCTTCTAGTCCTTAATATTCGAGCCCTCAGCTTCCATACAAGCTCTCAGGTTTGATTTCTGAATGAAAGGCCCCCAAGGTAGTACAGAAGCAGGGAGAATAAAAGCAGAGCCCAGGGTACTGGTGCCTGACTTGCTCTAACGAATCACCCAAAAATGGAGGAATGCTAGCACGTTCTCCTGGGTAAGGCTTCTGTGACAACTCACCAGCTCGGCTGATAGTGCGAACAAAGAATTTCCTAGACAGCATATCCAACAGGGAAACGAATGCCCACTGCCTGCAGTGCCAGACAAAGTGAACGTTTTATTCAGGAACTTGGCAGCCCATTGTCACGTTGAGCTTGAGTCACTGAGGCGATAAAGAAGAAGTAAGGAACCCACCCCGCCGCCCCCGGTGTCCACTTCAATCCACACTATCGGGAAACGCCGTGAAAACCCAGACCCAGCCTGCCGAGCTCACTGCGCTAGCCGCACACTAAGCTCCCGCCTGACCCACAGCTGAACAGAAGTCAGGCCAACAGCACAGTGAGTACCGTTTGCAAACCGCACCCAAGCCTCCTTTCTGAAATCTCTGGCCAATGACGACGGCCCCAGAAGGAACACTGAGGCACCCAGATCAGAGGCTTTTGTGCACTTCCCTCACAGCCTAGTGGTATTCAAAACAATCGTTCTTATCTAAATACATAAACTTTATAGCTAATCCGAAAAACTCAGAGCAACAGCAAAGAGAAACAACGCCGCATGTCCAGCTTAGTCCCGTGGTTCTCAAACTACTTCCAAACGACCAGGCATCTTTCATCGCGCCTGGCTGAACTGTCTGGCCTCTCTTCATTCAACCAGACACCAGACGGAAGCCTCGTTAAACCAGGGTTCGTTTGTTTTACCTTTCTTTATTCTCATAAAGGCAAGGGAAGACTAACACATTCTGGGAAACAAACAGACACAATGAAGCTTTCTAGGAAATTGTAAACAAATATCAACAAAATCTGCTTGCAACCCAAACTCCACTTCTCCCAGTAACTCCTCCTAAGAAACTTAACAACCTCATCAAAAATAGTATTTACGTGAGGGACCTGGGTGGCTCAGTTGATTAAGCGTCCGACTTCGGCTCAGGTCATGACCTCGCGGTTTGTGAGTTCGAGCCCCACGTCGGGCTCTGTGCTGACAGCTCAGAGCCTGGAGCTGCTTCGGATGCCGTGTCTCCCTCTCTCTCTGCCCCTCCCCCTTGCACTCTGTCTCTCTCTCTCTCAAAAATAAATAAAGATTAGAAAAAAGATAGTATTTACGAATATATTTGTGCCAGTGGAAACAGGTTAACCAAATGCCCACTGAACTACAAGGGAAAAGATCAGCTTATCCATTTTTGCATCTCCAATTTCTAGCACAGGGTAGGAATTTAACAAACACTTGCTGAGACATTCCTAATTAAAGAAAGTCTGCTTAGCCACATGCATCAACACTGAAACCGCACAATGCCACAGGTTCCACCAGGAAGCGAAAGGCAGGCCAAAGGTTCTGGAGACAGACACTCGTGACGGTTGTACGCGTGTGTACCTAGCGACACGGTACTGCGCCCTTAAAAACGGTCACAACCCTAAGCTCTGTGTTACGTACACTCACCACAATTGAAAGCAAACAGAAGTCTAGGTAACAGGGCGGGAGGGAGCAGCCCTGGGAAAGTGAGGATGAGGTACCAGGCTGCCGTCTAATTAACTCTAGGACATCTCCCTACCAGGAAGAGTAAACTCTAACAGAAGTATTTCCCCAGATTTGGGGGTTAAAAAAAGTCAAACAGTATAGAAGATCTCTTCTTCCAACCGAGTGCTTCCATCCAAGAATCCAGTATTTAACAAAGATTGCGGGGCTGAATTAATGAGGTCCTGTGGGACCATGCTTCCTCTGATCCCTTTCCAAACTGAAGATGGCCTGTGGACCACTCCACCTGGTGCGGCTCACTCTGTAAGCTTCAAAAATGACATTTAAACTTCCTCGTATCTGTTCTCAAAACCTTCGCAAACACACTTTAAAGACGAGAAGCTGATGTCATCTTGGCAGCACCTGCTAGTTTTCTGTAACACAGCGTACGGATCGCACCCAGAAGAGCTCCTTTGCTTTTCTCACTGGGACGGAACTTCAACTTCACAGAACTGGATTCATCGCAGCAACGACACACTCATTACCCATCCACACACCACACACGTATGGCCTGCTTGTCGTTACTGTGACGCTACAAGCAGCAGCGAGTTTACCCCATAGAACGAGAGTCAGAATCTGGACGAGAAACCACATTCGACCCGGAAGGTCCCCCCATCCCATCCAAGTGATGTCCCCAGCCCAGGGGCGGGCAGGACCCTGAACCCCATTCCCATCAATCCCTCACCACCTCCTTTTATACAACACGATTTGCGTAAGCTCACGGCACTTACTCCTTAAAAGGTGTGCACGTCGTCATCTCAGCCGTCGTAAGCACTCCTACCGTAACATACCACAGCTGATTCCTTCACCCTCCCACTGCAGTCACTGAAAAGGTAACCGGCATTGACCGGACTCCGCCAGGTCCTGAACTTCAGCTAACACGGCTGAGCTGTTCCTCGGACGACAGAACACATTTACCGCATGAAGCCTCCTGCCACGTCGTAAAAACTAGTGCTTTCTAACATCTGGGTACGCGTTCAGCCAGGGTCAAATACAAGCGCAAACACATCGCTTTTAGAACTTCTTTAAAATACCTGCTATCTCTTTTTTACCGGAACACCACACTCTGATCGCCACGTCTTCCCTACACGCTCCGTTTTTCTTCCTTGAGAACAAACACAGTAAACATGGTTCTGCCATAAGAACGGTGACTTTTTAAACTCCTACCCAAGCTGGCAAAGTATTTTTTACATGTACAACTGGTACAGAAAGAACGCGGAAGGAGGCTGCTCAGGAGCAGCCCGCCTAACTCCTCTCTCCAGTGCATCTCTGAAGCCTTTAGTGACAGCTACCCCCACACAAAACCACCCACCCCCAATTTGTTTCCCCGAACACACGCACGTCGGAGCAACGTGTACATGTTACGCTGCCTCCTGGCTGACACTCCGGTCTCTTCCTCTTTTAACGCCCCTTAAAGGCGGAAGGTCTGTTTTCGTCTTCACCTTTGTATCTCCAGCTGAGCACCACGCTTTGAACGCTGTAAGCACTTCACAAATACCCTCTAAATGTCTTAAGCATGAAGCGAACGGGTGGAAAACGGCAGTGCCCCTACTTGAATCACATGGTGAGACAACATCTGCAGACCTGCCTTTTAAGGCCACGTCTTACAGTAAGTGGTGCTGGACAGAACCATGGTGAATTTTAAATCGTCGCCATCACAACGGGAGGAACACTACCACCACCACACAACTAACCATGAGGCAAGGTCTGAGTTCTGAGCCCCTAAAGCAGCAGCATGGCAAGAGGCTTTCTTCTTTTCAATCATTAGATACTCAGCTATCACACAGCAAAGCTGAAGCCTGAACAAGACAGGAAGTACATACAGGCAGAAAGGAAAAAGAGGGGAACAGAGGAGGGGCCGGGCACGTTGACGTCCACCAAAATGACCGGAAATAAGTACTAAGAGGCATCTGCCTCGTATAAAATTAACAGAGCCTTTTTGAAGAATTAAAACACTTTCTTCAGACCCCCCCGGTCACATTCAGTCTTAGGCTGGGGTGGACCGCAGCAGAGTCCACGAGCGTCATCTACAGTTTGCGTTGTCTGGCCCAACATCCTTCATTGTTTACTATTGCAAAACACTTGAGGGATCACTAGCCCCTGGACCATCTGTTCCCTGAGGGTGGTTTAAACCAGGTAAAAAGAAACCCACTTTATCGAGTTACATTTGGGAACACAGCGACAGTTCTCCCCAAACTCTTATTTCCCATGGAGGTGGCCCTTAGTCATCACAGACCTCCACAACCAGCATGGCTTTTCACCGATAACACTTCTGTTACGCCTCGTTCTTTCTCGTCCACCTCACAACCCACTTGCTCTAAGCCGCGCGGTATGCAGCACGTTTCTCAGCAAAATTCTAAAACACACCCTCTGCTTAAGTTACTAATTCACGACTCCCTATGCCCTAAATATCCCCAATACAGTCAAAACAGCTGTGGTCTTTATGACCTAGAAATGGGGAAACTGAGCTGCACTCTACAAACTCCACCTGTTGCCAGGAGACACAGTCCTCATCCGAGTACACGCAGAACTTTGCCCTTATCCAGAACACTCTATTTTCGATCCATATGCTTGCCTCTACAAGAAGTACCTTCCACGCCTCTCCGTTACCGACTTCTCAGAGAACGTTCTCCATCTCGCCTGACTCCCCACTCCTCCAAACTCTACCTTACCTGCAATTTCCAGAACGCACTATGCGGCTTCACCTGTGCTACCTGGTACACTTACTTCCTCTGCAGGAACCTTTCCCCGACCTTGCGCATCTAACACAACACCCCCGAGGCTCCGTTATAAGCCTCGTTCCCTCTCGTCCCCACTCCAGTCCCCTGGATCAACCCAGGCTTGGGTTTTGAGGCTCGTTCCCCTGGAGACCAAACTCCCTGCGAGGAGGGACCGACTCTCATTTATCTGGCACCTGCTGTTCAGGACGCATGGTCTGGGCACGGAGAAACGCTCAAAGACAACGCTTGGTGACCGCACATCGGAGCTGAAACCCCGCTTCTCAAGCACGAGGACCGAGGGAATGCCGGAGCCAGGTCTTCCATCGGCGGCTAGGTACACCGCGGCCTTTGAGAAGCGTCAGCATCCGGAGCTGCCCGTTCTGCGGCCGGGGAAGGAAGCGGCTTCCCTCCTCTCCGCTGCCCGAGGCCCTGGAGGGGCCAAGGGTGCTGGGCCACCGGTGACACAAGCCTGGCCACTAGGGTCTAGGGACCGAGCAACTTTTTCAAAACGCGGAAAAAACCCACAACGTCCGCGGGTCCCAGGGACGGAAGGGCACGGACGGGAAAGGGGAGAACAGGCAGACAGGAGGAGCTCGAGGGCCCGGTGCCCCGAGGCAAATAAAGGAAAGCGGCGGCGGGCGCGAGGGCAAAGTCGGCGGGTCGCCCGCCGCCGGGGCCGGGGGCCCGCCGGGCCGCCGGCCGCTCGGAGGGCCGCTCTGGGACCTCTCGTCCCCTCGCGGCGCGGCCTACAGCCGCGGCCTCGCGTGCAGCGCCGCCGGGGGAGGCGCTCCGGCCCCGGCTCCCCGCCAGGCCGCGCGCCCCGACGCCGCCTCGGGCGCCACTTACCCGGCCTGCCCGGCCGACTCTCCCCATGGGCCGCGGCGGCGCACGGGGGCCGGGGCGCCGCGGAGAGGGCGGGCAGGGCGCACTCGGCGTAAGCCCGCGACAGCCAGACCCGAACCGGCGCCAACCCCTACGCCGAGTCCGCAGGGCGCGCGGCGGCGCGGGGTCAAGGAGCGCGTGCGGCCGGGAGAGGGGCGCGCCGGCGCCTGCGCCTAGGGTCGCCTCGCCGCGGCGCCCTCTTCCGGCGGGAGGACCGCACTGCACCTCCCCTCCGCCGGCGTCCTTCTCCAGCGCCGAGAGGAGTCGCAGGAGCCCGACTTTGAGACATTTCAGACTCTCGGGAGAGCCTGGCAGTGCCCCCAGATGGTGAGGAGCAGAAATGGTCCGAGGCTGCAAAGATCTGTTCTTGGGAGTCAACTGCGTTCCAGTAGGACAGAGGAGCAGAATTCCTCCAAGCCCTTCGTTGTCATTCATTCAAAACCATCCATGTCCAAGCACAAAGCTGAAAATAGGTCACCACAGGCGAGGTGAGTGGGAAGGCTGTTCCAAAACGAATGCATTGAATTAAGTGTCCGACTAAGGAGACAATAAATAAAGGAGTTTAGGGTTACGCAAGAGAACGTAAATGCTGCAAAGCCTCACAATTTTATTTTATTTTATTTTATTTTATTTTATTATTATTATTTTTTCATATAATGCTTATTTATTTATTTATTCATTTTTTTAAAATATGAAATTTATTGTCAAATTGGTTTCCATACAACACCCAGTGCTTATCCCAAAAGGTGCCCTCCTCAATACCCATCACCCACCTCCCCTCCCTCCCACCCCCCATCAACCCTCAGTTTGTTCTCAGTTTTGAAGAGTCTCTTATGCTTTGGCTCTCTCCCACTCTAACCTCTTTTTTTTTTTTTTTTCCTTCCCCTCCCCCATGGGTTTCTGTTAAGTTTCTCAGGATCCACATAAGAGTGAAACCATATGGTATCTGTCTTTCTCTGTATGGCTTATTTCACTTAGCATCACACTCTCCAGTTCCATCCACGTTGCTACAAAAGGCCATATCTCATTCTTTCTCATTGCCACGTAGTATTCCATTGTGTATATAAACCACAATTTCTTTATCCATTCATCAGTTGATGGACATTTCGGCTCTTTCCATAATTTGGCTATTGTTGAGAGTGCTGCTATAAACATTGGGGTACAAGTGCCCCTATGCATCAGTACTCCTGTATCCCTTGGGTAAATTCCTAGCAGTGCTATTGCTGGGTCATAGGGTAGGTCTATTTTTAATTTTCTGAGGAACCTCCATACTGCTTTCCAGAGTGGCTGCACCAATTTGCATTCCCACCAACAGTGCAAGAGGGTTCTCGTTTCTCCACATCCTCTCCAGCATCTATAGTCTCCTGATTTGTTCATTTTGACCACTCTGACTGGCATGAGGTGATATCTGAGTGTGGTTTTGATTTGTATTTCCCTGATAAGGAGCGACGTTGAACATCTTTTCATGTGCCTGTTGGCCATCCGGATGTCTTCTTTAGAGAAGTGTCTATTCATGTTTTCTGCCCATTTCTTCACTGGGTTATTTGTTTTTCGGAAGCCTCACAATTTTAAAAGGCTATAACAAAAGGTGGGAGGAAAGGGAAAGTGGGATTTGGTGTAAAAATGATTTCCACCTCCATAATGATGGGGAAAAATATTTCGAGCTGATAAATTATAGAGATTGAAAATATGCATCTTCGTACAAAGGAACATAGTGACAAAAAAATATAATCAACTAAAATCTGGTGATTAAGAAAAGGGAGAAAAGAAAGAAATACCGTAGGGAGTCAACAGACAATCTAAAGAGATAGATGATTAAAGACATCAAGTAACATTATAATTACAATCACAGTAACAAACATGCAAACCTTTCAACTGATTAAAACATATGCACACGACTAGAAACAAAATCACAGACTGAATTGTCTGGAAAGTTACAAAACAGAAAGCACAACAAAATAATATACTGGAACTGAGACGGAACATCTTATGTGAATAAAAGTTAAATGTACTCAACGTGCTTATCTAAGAAACACAACTTCATATTCAAGCCCTAACCGTAACACAGCTTTATGTTACATATAAGAAAATGCATAAAATAGTCATTCAGAAAGCTTGAAAACACAAGAATGGAAAAGATATAACAGGAATACGCGAACAGAAAGATATTGGGGATCACAAACTTACTGATTTCAGGGCAAAAAGCATTAAATGAGATTAAGAAGAACATTCTAAAATGATAAGAGTTACAAGTCACAATGAAGAAAAAATAGGAGTATCTGCACGCTGAATAACATAATCTCATTGTGAATAGCAAACACTATAGGAGATATAAAAAGAATGAATAGTTAGAAATAATTGATGCAGTTCTTGCCAGACTCAGGGCACAAGAGGTAAGAGAGGACAGAGAAGATCTAAAAATAGAAATGATATGGTAGATCTAATATATCAAAGTCTGTGTCCTGATCCTGAAACAGAGATTACATCTTTTCAAGTGTCCTTAGAACACTCGCAATTGGCCATATGTCAGGCCACAGGCAAAATCTTAAAATACCCCAGTAAGTAGAACCACATGGATGACATTATATGATCACAATTCTATAAAACCAGAAATTAATGACAAAACAGAAAAGAAAAGATTCCTATTAACTTGAAAATGTTAAATGCTTAGATAACATTCGGCTCAAAAAGGAAAACAAAAATGAAATAGAAAATGCCTGAAAAAAGTATGAAAGTGAAAATGACATATCAGAACCATGGGATTTAGCTAAATATTACGCAGAGGAACACTCATGATTTTAAATGATCATATTAATTAAAGAGTTAGGATACACTAAATGAATTAAGCACCCATGAAAAAAAATAGAATTAGAACAAAATATACCTTTGAGAAGAAGGATGTAATGGATAAAGATAAGAGCCTAAAATCGTGGGATATAAAACAGAAAAATACAGAATTAAAAACTAAATCCAGGAGCTGATTGTTTGAAAGTAAATAGGTAAGCCATTAGCTAAACAAGAAAAAAAGAAGAAAGTACAAATGTACAAAATATGGAATAAAAGCAATTAGCTCCAGACACAGGAAAGTAAAGTTATATTAAGAGAAGACTTTGTTTGGTTTTATCAAATAAGTTAGAAAATCTGGATCAAGGAGTTAATTTGTAGGACAATATGGTTTCTTAAAATGGGCCTTAGACAAGTTATAAAATTTAAATAGACCAGGATGAGCCAGCACAGTAGCAATACCTAACAAATACACCCCAAAGAAAGCTATGGCCATTTTTGCTTAGGACTGTTAAAGTAAAAATCCTAAATAAAATATGGTATGGCATTAGGACAGAAATCCTCAGTCCTAGGGCGAGGCCCTGCCCAGTGCTGTGGGATCAGCCCTTGGCGAGAAGAGGAACATTCTGGCGGGAAGATAAACACGCTCAGGGCTGGAGTGCTCACTGAATTAGAGTCCAAGCTTTGGAGGGTTTGTTTCCAGGGTTGGCTTGGGCACCTAGGTCTGTGGGGGTCAGCTCCATTTCAGAGGTGAGGATTTCCAAAGCTAGAGAGTCATTCCTACTCCAGATCGCTGGCTCAAATGGAATCAGGCTTAGATTCAAGGTCATACGTATGCACACAGCTGTGGAATCCCAAGGCTTCTCAAAGGGCCCTGTCGCTTCTAGGAGCCTGTGGCCAACCAGGTAGTATTTCAGCCTAGCAGAAGGAAAAGGGGCAGGGAAAAAGGACTAGACATATTGAAGAATTTGCTACAGGCAGGTAACATAACTAGGAAGAGGCAGTGGTCATGGCATGAACCAAGGATGCGCACAACTCTAAGGAACATGCCCTTCACACGGGCAGGAGGGTGTGCAGTGATTGGGAAGTGGCGAGACGGAATTCTCAGTGGAAGGAACTTTGTTCCAGACATGCAGGCAATGGCTCAACCCAGCAGGAGATTAAGATCTCATTGGAGAGAGACAAGGTGGACCCGGGGCTTTCTCTCCATCCAGTCTGTGGCAGGAAGTGAGTAGACCAGACCGCAGGAGATAGCACTCATCTCTGAGGTTCACAGACATGGTGAACAGACGAAATAGACGTGAACAAATGTATTGATCCAGGGCCTGGGTGAATTTTTGAGAAGAAACCCCAAGAAGGGCCCATGATGGTCTGTGCACCTATTAATGCAGCCCACCAGCCAGCTAGCCATTCTCCCTGCATTTCTTTTCTTCTTCTTCTTTTCTTACTTGCCAGTCTGTTATTTACTTGAATGCAACTACAGGACCATGCAGGTTCCAGCTGACTGCACTGCCTCACGTATTAATCTTTCACCATGTCAGAAGAGGCAAGAACGTTCTCCGGGGTCTCTTGTAAGACCACCGATCCCATTCATGGGGCCTCCAACTTTCAAGGCCTAGCCACATCCCAAAGGCTCCACCTCCTAATACCATCACTGGGGATTAGGATTCAATGTATGAACTTGGGGAGGACACAAACATGCGGTCTGTAGCACCTGGTATTTTGCAGACTATGTTAGAAGCAACAAGGCCTGTAGAAATCATTTGGTATCATTGAAATAACTTTGAGGGCTCAAAGTGAAAACCAAGCCAGACCATTAGCAGAGAATGGGAGTGACCAGCAGCTCAGAGCCTGGAAATAAGAAGGCAAATCTTCCCATTCTGCGTCTTACAAAACTGGCACCAAGCAAGGATCCACATAACCCAGGAGAGGTCCCAAGAGAGGTAGATTTCTACAAGGAAACAGATCGTTCTCT
This sequence comes from Panthera uncia, assembly GCF_023721935.1. Lineage (NCBI taxonomy): Eukaryota > Metazoa > Chordata > Mammalia > Carnivora > Felidae > Panthera > Panthera uncia. The sequence goes on along the minus strand of NC_064809.1, from coordinate 5,309,525 downwards.
TGGCTGCTATGGTTAGCCAACTCTTTCGATTTTTTGGCAAGTACTAAATATGTGCGTGATCCAGAATCCTCCTTGTGTAGGACTTATTATTTACTTAAACAACTGGCATCCTACTTACATTACTGCACCTTGATCCTCAGGTGACATGGTGCAGAATTACATTCATCAGATATTCCCCATAAAGATTGTTTGAGAAAAAAGCAATGAGAGTGTCTTAGCTCAGGCTGCTATCACAAAATATCACAGACGTGGTGGCTTAAACAACAGACATTGATTTTTTTGGTCATGATTCTGGAGGCTGGAAGTCTAAAATCAAAATGCTGGCAGATTCGGTTCTTGGTGAGAAGGCCCACTTCCTGGCTTGTAGGTGGCCGCCATCTTGCTGTATGATGGAGAGAGCGAGCCTTGGTTTCTTTCTCTTCATATAAGGATAATAATTCCTAAAACCAAAGCAAGAGATGTCACAATTCCAGATGTTAAGCTGCATTACAAACCTATAATCATCAAGACAGTATGGTCCTGGCACAAAAACAGACACATAGATCAATGGAACAGAAGAGAGAACCCAGAAATGGATGCATAAATGTATGGCCAACTAATCTTTGACAAAGCAGGAAAGACAATCCAATATAAAAAAGACAGTCCCTTCAGCAAATGGTATTGGGACAACTGGGCAACGACATGCAGAAGAATGAACCTGGACCACTTTCTTACACCATACACAAAAATAAATTCAAAATGGATGAAAGACCTAAATGTAAGACAGGAAACTATAAAAATCCTAGAGGAGAAAACAGGCAGCAACCTCTTTGACCTCGGCCACAGCAATGTCTTACTAGACATATCTCTGGAGGCAAGGAAAACAAAAGCAAATATAAACTATTGGGACTTCATCAGGATAAAAAACTTCTGCACAGCAAAGGAAACAATCAACAAAAATGAAAGGCAACCAGCAGAATGGGAGAAGATATTTGCAAATAACATATCAGATAAAAGGTTAGTATCCGAAATCTATAAAGAACTTACCAAACTCAACACCCAAAAAACAAATAATCCAGTGAAGACATGGGCAGAAGACACGAATAGACACTTTTCCAAAGAACACATTCAGATGGCTAACAGACACATGAAAAAATGCTCAACATCACTCATCATCAGGGAAATACAAATCAAAACCACAATGAGATACCACCTTATTCCAGTCAGAATGGCTAAGATTAACAACTCATGTTGGCGAGGATGCAGAAAAAGGGGAATGCTTTGGCACTGTTGGTGGGAATGCAAACTGGTGTAGCCGCTCTGGAAAACAGTATGGAGGTTCCTCAAAAAGTTAAAAATAGAGGGGCGCCTGGGTGGCTTGATCGGTTAAGCGTCCGACTTCGGCTCAGGTCATGATCTCATGGTCCGTGAGCTCGAGCCCCGTGTCAGGCTTTGTGCTGACAGCTCAGAGCCTGGAGCCTGTTTCAGATTCTGTGTCTCCCTCTCTCTCTGCCCTCCCCTGTTCATGCTCTGTCTCTCTCTGTCTCAAAAATAAATAAACGTTAATAAAATTTTTAAAAAAGTTAAAAATAGAACTACCCTAAGACCCAGAAATTGCACTACTAAGTATTTATGCAAAGGATACAAAAATGCTGATTCGAAGGGGTACATTGACCCCAATGTTTATAGCAGTGCCATCAACAATAGCCAAATTATGGAAAGAGTCCAAATGTCCATCGACTGATGAATGGATTAAGAAGATGTGGTATATAGGGGCGCCTCAGTGGCTCAGTAGGTTGAGCATCTGACTTCAGCTCAGGTCGTGATCTCATGGCTCATGAGTTTGAGCCCCACGTCAGGCTCTGTGCTGACAGTTCAGAGCCTGGCACCTACTTCAGAATCTGTGTCCCCATCTCTCTTTGCCCCTCCCCTGCTCATGCTCTGTTTCTCTCTCTCAAAAATAAGTAGACATTAAAAAATTTTTAAAGAAGGCGATATATATATATATATATATCTCAAACCTAATTGCCTCCCAAAGACCCCACCTCCTGATACCATCCCATTGGGGGTTCGGGCTTCAACATGTGACTTTGGAGACACACACACATGTAGTCATTAACAGAGGGTACAAGAAGAACCACACTTCTCGGGGGCTCTGAAAACTTCTGGATGCTGCCTTGTGAGGGGGTGAGGGAGAAGTAGGAAGCATGGGCTAGCTGGGCTGCTGTCTCCGTCCTGGAGTCTAGCGTGGGCCGGGTGTGGGGGTTGAGGTCCCATGGAGTTTTCCTGTAGGGAACAGGGCCACGAGCGGCATGATATTGAGAGAAGATCGGAGCCCGTTGTCTCTCGGGAAACACTGAGTGGGAGGGAGTGACATCCATAGTGGAGCATGAGGAACTTTCCACCTGTAAAATGCTGTCTTATGCCCTTAAAAGGAAGATGTGCTGGTGATCTACTTTTTGTTGTTGTTGTTCAAAGTGTCTAGAATAGGGTCCACTGGCTTTTCGTTACTTCACGCATACACTGGGTGGGGGAGAAGAAGGACTGGCTTTTTTGGGGGTGACACTTTTGACAATTCTGTGTGTTTGTAGTGCAGTGGACCCTGAACAATTTGAGGGGTAGGCAAGCCAACCGCACCCTCACCCCGCACACTTGGGAATCTGCATACAACTTTGGACTCCCAGAAAACCTAACTACCAAGAGCCTCCAGTTGACTGGAAGCCTGACTGGTAACATAAACAATCGAGGAACACATACTTTGTGCGTTCTGTGTATTATATACTGTATTCTTACAGTAAAGTAAACTAGAGAAAGCAAAATGTTATGCAGAAAATCATAAAGGGGGTGCCTGACTGGCTCAGTCGGTAGAGGACGCTGCTCTTGGTTTCGGGGTCGTGAGTTCGAGCCCCACGCAGGGCGTAGAGATTACTTTTTAAAAAATTAAAGAAATAAACGAGGAAGAGAAAAGACATTCACAGTGTCGTACTTATCTTTTAAAAACCACGCAAGTGGACCCATGTAGTTCAAACCTATGTTGCAAGACCAGGTGTGTGATTCCTTTTCCACCTGACCCTCCACGAGGTGAACTTACTCTCCCAAGGGCATGGGTAGCAAGCGCAGTGAGGAGGTGCACACACACACACACACCTGATCGCATAGCCAGTGCTCTGTCTCAGCAGCGCCGAGGGAAAAAGGGGGCTCTGGCCAAGCTCTCAGGCCAAATTAAAATGTGGTTCATGAAAAAGGAGACGGGAAGTCATCGATGAACTAGGATAGGTTCACTGAACATTTAAGAAAGAGAGCAGCCTCACTGAGTGCCTCTGATAGTTTCTGGCTCTCTACCAAGCTCTGAGGGAAAGGGGCCCTGAGAACAAAGGCAGAGTCTAGACTGTGTCTCCCCACCCCCTGATCAAAGCACAGGTAGGTGTGCAAAAGCCCTGAGTCTGAAGTGCACAGCCCTCAGGACCCACTGAGTGGAATTGGCTGTGTACCAAGCCTCCCTGCTTGGCAGGAAGGGTCTGCTCAGCTGGTTATTTGCGACCACCCCCTCTTTTCTTCTGGTTGGACTTCTGTGCATTTCCAAATCATAACATCCCATGTTTATGGACAACTTTTTGGCTTACAGACCACAGATGTAATCGCCTTCATTGTTTGGGAATCTTCTAGTTTAATTCTCAGGAGGACATCTTTTTTTCCCCCTCATTGCTATGCATATTAGAAATGTCATTCTAAGGGTGCCTGCGTGGCTCAGTCTTAAGCATCCGACTTCAGCTCAGGTTTGTGACTTCGAGCCCTGTGTCGGGCTCTGTGCTGTGTTGACAGCTCAGAGCCTGAATCGTGCTTCAAATTCTGTGTCTCCCTCTCTCTCTGTCCCTCCCCTGCTTGTACTTCTCTCTCTCTCTCTCTCTCTCTCTCTCTCTCAAAACTGCATAAACATTTAAAAAATTAAAAAAAAAAAAGAAACATCATTCTAGGGGTGCACGGGTGGCTTAGCCGGTTGAGCGTTCAACTTCAGCTCTGGTCATAATCTCACAATGGGTTCGAGCCCCACGATGGGCTCTGTGCTGACAGCTCAGAGCCTAGAGCCTGTTTCGAATTCTGTGTCTCCTTTTCTCTCTCTCTGCCCTTCCCTGCTTGTACGTGCTCTCTCTCTCTCAAAAATAATTAATAAACATTAAAAAAAAAAGAAACATCATTCTGTCTTCCACTTCCTGTCAAAGGTAACTAATACTACCTTTATTTTACAAACTGAGAATCGGAGGCTTAACACGATGGAGGAGTATAGCCCAGGCCATGCAATTAGCAGGCAAGATAAATTGTGGAGATTCTGAAGAGGGATGAGACAAGAGGCTTGTCTTGGGGTTGGGGTGGAAGGACGGCGGGGAGGACAGTCCAGGCTGAAGGCAAACATACCTAGTGACACCTAGCAAAACAAGCTGGGAGGTTTTTCTCCAGCAGTGCTCAGCAGCCTGGAGCAAGGAGGGCAGAAAGTGGATGGCAGGATTAATGGAACACTTGAAAAGAGCAGGTCAGGTGCCGCTTGGGCCGGCAGGAAATGAAGCAGCAGGTAGGACAACAGAGCTGGGGGAGGGTCCAGAGGTGAGGAAGCAGAGGCTGGGTGCACTGAAAGGAAACAAGCTGATAAAATGACAGTTTGATCAAAATTCTAATTTGGTCAAGAAGAGTCATTGCCAGGGACTGTGCACGTGTGTGTAGTAATCCTTTTGGTCTACCACGGACGAGGGTTTCTTTTTACATTTATAGATCTCTAAGTAGTTTTCTCCATTTCGTAGAAACATGTTTTGGTTTTCTCCTCACATTTTTTTCTCAAGTCGATCTCTACAGTTGTTTCTGCTCTGTGATGTTCATAATAGCAGAAGTCTAGAAACAAATGGCTTGGTCAATAATAAAGACTCAGTAAAATTTGGGGCACCTGGGTGGCTCAGTCACCCAGTTAAGCATCTGACTTCAGCCCAGGTCATGATCTCACGGTCTGTGAGTTCGAGCCCCGCAGCCTGGACCCTGCTTCAGATTCTGTGTCTCCCTCTCTCTCTGCCTCTCCCCAACTCATGCCCTCTTTCTCTCAAAAATAAATAAAACTTGAAAAAAAAGACTCCGTAAAATTCAATTACGTATAAATGACAATTTATATGGAAGGATCCCATTTTTGTTTCAAAAATAAGTATATATATACAGGGAAAGTATCTAAGTGTTATTTGCCAATATAGGTTTCTCCAGACAGGTGGGATTACAGCAGCACTTTATTTATGTTTTTTGCTTATTTGTATATTTTCCCAGTAAAGTATTTTTCAAGTTTGCAGAATTTTCTGAATTAGAAAACAATTTTTGATTCATCTTCTACCAACTGATGTCTTGTTTGACCAGATTTTCCATGAGTTTTTAATTATTTTGATATATTGGAAACTACTCTTCTCAATAAGAAATTTACTTTTTTAAAAAAATGTTTATTTTTGAGAATGAGACAGAGCGCAAGCAGGGGAGGGGCAGAGAGAGAGGGAGACACAGAATCTGAAACAGGCTCCAGGCTCTGAGCTGTCGGCACAGAGCCCGATGCGGGGATCAAACCCACGAACCACGAGATCATGAACTGAGCCAAAGTCGGACGCTTAACCAACTGAACCACCCAGGCACCCCAGAAATTTACCTTTTAAGGAGTGCCTGGGTGGCTCAGTCAATTAAGTGTCCAATTCTGGGTTTCAGCTCAGGTCTTGATCTTTCGGTTTTATGGGTTTAAGCCCACTAGTTGGGCTCTGAACTGGCAGCGAGGAGCCTGCTTTGGATTCTCTCTCTCCCTCTGTCTGCTCCTCCCCTATTCACGCTGCCTCTATCTCTCTCAAAATAAATAAATAAACTTTTAAAAATTAAAAAAAGAAATTTATTTTTTAAAAGCCATAATTTCTGTGCACATTTTATGACTTTCATGTGGATATTTTTTTAGATGCTGAATTTACATATGCATTCACCTAAAGTGGTCAATAAAACTACGAACTGTCTTTATCAATTTCCATCACTGACTTTCCCGCTCTTCAAGCAACCAGACCCAGAGCTTGATCTGTGAGCAAGTGACTCCATGGAGGTCTGTTATCTTTTCTATCATGTCGTTTGGTGCCATCCCCAGAGTGCTTGGGCAGAAGCAAGCCTTGCTCCACAGCTTTGATCATGAGTACAGCTTTGAGTGACAACCTTAATGTGGTCTTCAATGTGTGATCAGGTCTTCAAAACCAGATCAGTGGCTTACGTGGCAGGATCGGGAAATGAGTTTATCTGTGATCAGAGGGTTTCGAGGGATTAGTAACCCTTTCAAGTTATACTCTTCCTCCGTGGAGAGAAGCATTGCAGAGAGTAGTGGTGACAACCCAGCATGGAGGTAAGACATCCACAGAAACGTAGACAGCCAGTGATGACCTATGCTGGGGATTTTAACATAAATCACCTCTCTTTTATCTTGAAATACTCATTGAGACGGATGTTGTTACAAACAGGAAACTGAGGCTCAAGTAATGTGCTGAAGTTACACAGTTAGAAAGTAGCTGAACTGTGATGAAGGCCCAGGTCTGGTTTACTGTCTTTAAAGTCTGTATGCTTTTTTTTTGTAAGTTTATCTATTCATTTTTTGGGGGGAGGTGGCAGAGAAAGAGAGGGAGAGAGAGACTCCCAAGCAGACTCTACAGTGTCAGTGCCTGATGTGGGGCTTGAACCCACAAACTGTGAAATCATGACCTGAGCTGAAACCAAGAGTCTGGTGCTTAACCGACTGAGCCACCCAGGCACCTCAACATGCTTTTTATTATAATAAGCTGCCTCCTGACCAGAAGGTAATTTACCTAAGGGCAATGCTACACCAGATAAGCCTCTGGTGCTCTGTTACTCTGCAGTTTAGTCTCCACACTCCATTGGAGCCCTCCTGTTCTTCCCACTCTGACAGATGATGCCATTTTTCAAGCACTTTCTATATAGCAGGCTCTGAGCTGAATGATTTGCATACATTATCTAATTTATCCTTCATAAGAGCCCTAGAAGGTAGCTATCATCAGCCCCACTTATGATGAAGAAATGGCAGCTGAGAGAATTTGCCCAAGGTTTTAAATGTATGAACCCAGAGCTCCTTGATTCCAAAACCTGTTCTCTTAAACTCTATGCTTTACTCCACTAATCAAAGATGCACAGAGACCAGGCTCACTGTGACATCCATGTCTGTGTGGTGAAAAATACTTTTAAGTCTGACATAACACTTTATTTCTAACATTGCAGTAGGACTTAAAATTCTTGGATGGCTCCTTTGATTTTACTGAGTTCTATCTTGGAATTTCTGAGCCCAGTTTCTTAGAAACTTATCCAAGATCAATATGATGGTTAAGATATATATTATATATATATATATGTATATATATATATAATATATATAATATATAACAATATATAATTTGTCGTCAAATTGGTTTCCATACAACACCCAGTGCTCATCCCAACCAGTGCCCTCCTCAATGCCCATCACCCACTTTCCCCTCTCCCCCACCCCCCATCAACCCTCAGTTTATTCTCGGTATTTAAGAGTCTCTTATGGTTTGCCTCCTTCCCTTTCTGTCATTTTTTTTCTTCCTTCCCCTCCCCGCTGGTCTTCTGTTAAGTTTCTCAGGATCCACATATGAGTGAAAACATATGGTATCTGTTTTTCTCTGCCTGACTTATTTCACTTAGCATAACACTCTCCAGTTCCATCCATGTTGCTACAAATGACCATATTTCATTCTTACTCATTGCCAAGTAGTATTCCATTGTATATATAAACCACATCTTCTTTATCCATTTGTCAGTTGATGGACATTTAGGCTCTTTCCATAATTTGGCTATTGTTGAAAGTGCTGCTATATGGGGCGCCTGGGTGGCTTGGTCGGTTAAGTGTCCGACTTCAGCTCGGGTCATGATCTCACGGCCCATGAGTTCGAGCCCCGCGTCGGGCTCTGTGCTGACAGCTCAGAGCCTGGAGCCTGTTTCGGATTCTGTGTCTCCCTTTCTCTCTGCTCCTCCCCTGTTCATGCTCTGTCTCTCTCTGTCTCAAAAATAAATAAACGTTAAAAAAAAATTAAAAAAGAAAGTGCTGCTATAAACATTGGGGTACAAGTGCCCCTGTGCATCAGCATTCCTGTATCCCTTGGGTAAATTCCTAGCAGTGCTATTGCTGGGTCATAGGGTAGATCTATTTTTAATTTTTTGAGGAACCTCCACAATGTTTTCCAGAGCAGCTGCACCAGTTTGCATACCCACCAACAGTGCAAGAGGGTTCCCGCCAGAAACTAAGAATTTTATTTAACTTTGAGTATCAAAGCCTAGGCTGAATGAGCCCTCCAGTTTTAAAAGGGCAAAGTAGAGTTGGCACTGATATTTATCTTCCCAGATGTTTACCTGAAGCTGCAGACAGGATCAGAAATGGAAGTGCAAACTCCATCTTTAAGTGGAATGCACCCTCCAGCTCTGGACACTGGGGAAGTGTTGTCAGAAGGCTGCAGGGAAAGAAAAACAGCACAGGATAAACCTCCCGGCACTCAACATCTCAGATGCCCCGAGAACACAGCTCTCTAGAGTAAGAGGCTTACCTTGATGAGCAACACCAACATTCCTTTCTTTGAACCAGTAGAAATGAAACTTAGCAGAAGCAGAGGAGGTGGGGTGGCTGAGGAAAAGCATTTTTGCAGGAAGCTGTGAGGGAAACTCTGAGGCAGAGTAGAGGGAAGAAACACCTTGCAGCTTCCAATAGAGAGAAATAAAGTTTAAAGAAAAGAACACAAAGAAGAAGTTAAACTTTCACTCTTTGCAGACAACATGAGACTCTATGTGGATAACCTGAAAGACTCCACCAAAAAACTGCAAGAAATGATACACAAATTCAACAAAGCTGCAGGATATAAAATCAATGTACAGAAATCTGTGGCATTTCTGTACACCAATAATGAAGCAGCAGAAGGAGAAACCAAGGAATCAATCTCATATACAATTGCACCAAAACCCATAAAATACCTAGGAATAAACCTAACCAAAGAAGTAAAAGATCTGTACTCTGAAAAGTATAGAAATTTTATGAAAGATATTGAAGAAGACACAGAGAAATGGAAAAACATTTCATGTTCATGGATCGGAAGAACAAATATTGTCAAAATGTCGATACTACCCAAAGCAATCTACACATTCAGGGCAATCGCTATCAAAATAACACCAGCATTCTTCACAAAGCTAGAGCAAACAATCCTGAAATTTGTATGGAACCAGAAAAGGCCCTGAATAGCCAACGTAATGTTGAAAAAGAAAACCAAATCTGGAGGCATCACAATTCCAGACTTCTGCACAGTGAAGGAAATAATCAACAAAACTAAAAGGCCCAACAGAATGGGAGAAGATATTTGCAAATGACATATCAGATAAAGGGTTAGTGTCCAAAATAAATAACTTATCAAACTCAGCACCCAAAAAACAAATAATCCAGTGAAGACATGGGCAGAAGACACAAATAGACACTTTTCCAAAGAAGACACCCAGATGGCCAACAGAGACATGAAAAGATGTTCAACATCACTCATCATCAGGGAAATACAAATCAAACCCACAATGAGATAGCACCTCACAACTGTCAGAACGGCTAAAATGAACAATTCAGGAATCAACAGATGCTGGTGGGGATGTGGAGAAAGGGGAACACTTCTGCACTGTTGGTGGGAATGCAACTGGTGCAGCTGCTCTGGAAAACAGTATAGAGGTTCCTCAAAAAATTAAAAATAGAGCTACCCTATGACCCAGCAATGCACTACTAGGTATTTATCCAAAGGATACAAAAATGATGATTCGAAGGTACATATGCACCCCAATCTTTTTAGCAGTGTATCAACAACAGCCAAATTATGGAAAGAGCCCTGAATGTCCATCAACTGACAAATGGATAAAGAAGATGTGATACACACACACACACACACACACACACACACACACACAATGGAATATTACTAGGTGATCAAAAAGAACAAAATCTTGGGGCACATGGGTAGCTCAGTCAGTTAAATATCCAACTTCAGCTCAGGTCATGATCTCTCGGTTCATAAGTTCGAGCCCTACATCGGGCTCTGTGTTGACAGCTCAGAGCCTGGAGCTGCTTCAGATTCTGTGTCTCTCTCTCTCTCTGCCCCTCCCCCGCTCAGGTTCTGTCTCTCGAAAATAAATAAACATTAAAAAAACAAATTAAAAAAAGAATGAAATCTTACCATTTGCAACAATGGAACTAGAGGGTATTGTGCTAAGTGAAATAAGTCAGTCATAGAAGGACAAATTTATGATTTCACTCATATGTGGAATTTAAGAAACACAACAGATGAACATAGGGGAAGGGAAGGAAAAATAAGATAAAAACAGAGGGGGAGGCAAACCATAAGAGACCCTTAACTACAGAGAACAAACTGAGGGTTGCCAAAGGTGTGTTGGGTGGGGGGACAGGCTAAATGGGGGATGAGCATTAAGAAGGGCCCATGTTGGGGTGAGCTCTGGGTGTTATATGTAAGTGATGAATCACTAAATTCTACTCCTGACACCATTATTACACTATATGTTAACTAATTTAGATTTAAATAAAATTTTAAAAAGAATTAAAAAAAGAAAAGAACAGACTCCAACCCATGCCTAAGAATTTCTGCTCTTCTGGCCCCTGGCCCCAGGATATTCCTGACCCAAGCCCCCTGTGAATGTCTTGCTTAAAAAAGACTTGACTCATTGAAGTTGTTACAAAAACAGAAAATGTCCCTAACACAGAACAATACAAAGTTATAACAAAAAAAAGGAAGAAAGTAAAATTAACTGAGAAATATATTGTGCTATATAACTGATGAGTCTGGACCTAATGTATTGCCATGAATTTTTAAAATGTGATAAAATATTGGCCTCTGTAAATAAGAACCCAAAGCAGAGATTTAAAGGAAGATATGATGGGGGAAAAGACATGAAACCTAGGCAGCTTTTGCTCAGGAAATTAGCACAAAGGTTTCAGTGGAAATGGCATGTCTGATAACAGACCAGCTGAAAACACAAAGACTGAGAAAAGTTAGCAAAACTAAACGGATGGGAACGGTTATAATTTTGGAGCACTGTCTCAGTGGGTTGCAATGGTATGCCAGGGGAAGGGAATGTACCAGCTGCCATGAGGTGGAAGGTATTTGAGAAGTTCAAGGAAGGGCGCCTTGGGTGGGTCATCAGTTGAGAGTCTGACTGTTGATTTTGACTCAGGTCATGATCTCCCAGTTCATGGGTTCAGGCCCCACATCCAGCTCTGTGCTTGTAACAGGGACTTGCTTGGGATTCTCTCTCTCTTTCTCTCTCTTCCCCTCCCCAGCTCTCTTTCTCTCTCACTCTCTTTCTCCCTCCCTCAAAAATAAATAAACGTTTAAAAAATTTCGGGGAAATAGGATCTATAAGGACAATGAGATTAGATGTGTCTAAGTCCATTTGAGCTAGTATAACAAAATACCATAGACTGTGGCCACCTTATAAAGAACAGAAATTTATTTCTCACAGTTCTGGAGGTTTGTAAGTCCAAGATCAAGGTGCTGTGATTCTGTGTCTGGTGAGGGCCAACTCCTTGGTTCATAGATGGCCATCTTCTTGCTGAGTCCTCAGATGGCAGAAGGTGTTAGGAGACTCTCTGGAGTCTTCTTTATAAGGACACTAATCCCATTCATGAGGGCTCTACCCTCATGACCCAACCACCTCCCTCTGCTAATATCATCACCTTTGGGGTTATGGAGCATACAAACATTCAGACCATAGCAAATGGCTATTGCTAGATTTCATCAGTATTTTTACAAGGAACAAATAACAGCATGTGGGCATTTAACAAGCAACTGAAAGACATGTTTGAGAGCCAGAGAAATTTCCCAGTAGCTTACAAAGGGGCTCTTATCTCCTAAGTGGAAGGGTGGAGAACACCGGAAACTATGCCCAGCCAGCATTCCCCCTTGTTTTAAGACAATGCAAAGACCTTTTCTCCGCATGACAGAATCATCTCTCTATGTCCCCCTAGCCCTTAGACTCTATCTAGGGTTGAGGAGCAGCATAAACCAGTCGGGGATTTTGTCCCCCCTGGAATGCCATATTCCAACAGCAATCTCCATAACTCTGCAGCTCAGGCTTGCATGGCTGCCTGTCCACCCCACCCCATCTACTCATTGTGATAACTGCACCTCCTCATCCCAGACTCCCCTGACCCCTTGTCTTCTGGTGCTTAAGAGCTGGCACCTGACTTCTATTACAAGGGCCCCCATGGCTGTAAGTGAGCCTAGCTGGGCAGCCAGCACAGGTACTACTCAGTTTGTACCATCAGAAGAAACAAAGGATGGTTGGCCAGCTGTCTGAGGGAAGACATCCTCATAAAAATTCATCATGCTTTGCCCAATCTCCAGATCTGAGCCAGGTATCAGACCCCAGAACCCATTAACAGAGGAGGCTCATTCCCCAGGAAGAAGAGCACACCATCACCAGCACACAGAGTAATAATGCCCCAGCCCTCCACCCAAGGAAACTGTGGTCCCTTACTTAGGCGGCTGTGCTAGGGAAAGAGAACAAAAAATGTTGAGGATTCTTGTTGACATTGACACCTGGAGACTTGAAGGGTTATCATGGCTCCCTTGTGTAAGTTGGGGTATAAGAGAACATCACATGGAGTCCTGACCAAGGTCCACCTACATGGACCCACTCAGTGGTCCATTTTCCCAGTTTCTGAATGTGTGATTTACACTAATGTACATGAGAGCTGGCAAGCTCCCCACTTTGGTTCCTTGGCCTGAGTTGAGGGCTAGTAGAGTGGGAAAGGTTGAAAGATGATTCTGAAGCTCCCTCTTCCCAGGCCAAGATAGAAAGCAATACTGTACCCCAGGGAATAGGAAGGGTGGCAAAGGTCAGTGCCATGCATAAGGATCTAAAGCAGGAGTTGGGAAATATTTTAGGATTTACAGGTCATACAGTTTCTGGTACAAGCATCTGTCTTTGCTATAACGGCAAAAAGCAGCTATGGAAAATATGTGAATGAAATAATGTTTCTGAGTTTGAATAAAACCGTACTTACGAGCACTGAAATTTGAGCTTCGTGTAACTTCTGTGTGTCACAAAATATTATTTTCTTTTTTTATTTTAAAAAAAATTTTAATGTGTATTTATTTTTGAGAGAGAGAGTGAGACAGAGCATGATTGGGGGAGGGCCAGAGAGAGGGAGACAAAATCGGAAGCAGGTTCCAGGCTCTGAGCTGTCAGCACAGAGCCTGATGCAGGGCTTGAACCACAAACCGTGAGAACATGACCTGAGCTGAAGCCGGACGCCCAACAGACTGAGCCACCCAGGGGCCCCAAAATATTATTCTTCTTTTGATTTTTTTTCTCAGCCATTTAAAATAGTAAAAACCATTCTTAGCTTGCAGGTTGTACAAAACAGGCAGTAGGTCAGATTTGGCCCACGGGCCATAGTTTGTGAACCCCTGATCTAAATGATGCAAGGTGGTAGTCTCATATTTCTATTAAATTCGCCAGTCTGACCTCAGAAAACATCATACAGATCCTGAATAACAATGGTAGACTACTCATGAACTGCCGAGAATGGGAGATAAACCCCGAAAATATTCTGGAGAATTCTGTGGATTCGCACAAATGTGTAAGGACATGGGTCTACAACTATAGTGTCATACAGAGTAGTTTCGCTGCTCTAGAAGTCCTCCTTGCTCTGCCTGTTGGTTCCCCACCCCCAACCCCTGGCAACCACTGATGTTTCTATTGTCTCAGTTCTGCCTTTTCCAGAATGTCATACAGCTGGAATCATACAGTATGGAGCCTTTTCGGATTGGCTTCTTACGCTTAGCAATCCGCATTGAAAGGTTCTTCTATGTCTTTTCATGGCTCGATAGCTCATCTCTTCTCAGTGCTGAGTAACATTCCATTGTCTGGATGGACCACAATTTGTTTATCCCTCTACTTACTGGAGAACATCATGGTTGCTTCTAAGTTTTGGCAATTATGAATAAAGCTGCTATAAACATATGTGTGCAGGTTTTTGTGTGGGCATAGCTTTTCTACCCTTGTGGGTAAATACCGAAGAGTGTGATTGCTGTTTTTTTATGGCAAGAGTGTATTTACTTTTGGAAGTGTGAGTTTTGGCAGGTTATGTCTTTCAAGGATGTGGTCCATTTTATCTAGTCTATAAAATTTGTGCGCATAGAGTTGTTCAGAGGATTCCTTCATTATCCTTTTAATGTTCCTGTTGGTTATGATGTCCCCTTTCATTTCTAATATTAATATTAAAAAATTTAACATTAATTCATTTTTGAGAGACATTGAGAGAGAGACAGAGACAGAGTGCGATTGGGAGAAGGGCAGAGAGAGAGGGAGACAAAGAATCTGAAGCAGGCTCCAGGCTCTGAGCTGTCAGCACAGAGCCCGATGTGGGGCCCGAAATCACTGACCTCGAGACCATGATGTGAGCTGAAGTGGGATGTTCAACCAACTGAGCCACCCAGGCGCCCCTCTGATATTAATACTTTTTGTCTTCCCTCTTTTTTTCTTAGCCTGGTTAGAAGCTCATTGATTTTATTGATCTTTTCAAAGAACCAGCTTTTGGTTTCATTGATTTCCTGTTTTCAACTTCATTGATATCTACTCTAATTCTTATCATTTTTTTCCCTTCTGTTTCCATTAGCCTTAAGTTGCTCTCCGTTCTCTAGGTTTCTAAGGCAGAAACTTACACAATTGATTTTAGGCCTTTCTTCTTTTCTAATATATTCACTCAATGCTATCAATTTCCCTCAAAGCACTCCTTTCTTTGCATCCCACAAATTTGGTAAGTTGTGTTTTAATTTTAACTTGGTTCAAAATATTTTAAAATTTCTCTTGAGATTTCTTCTTGCAACTACGTGCTACTTAGGTATGTGTGTGGTTTAATCTCCACATATTTGGGGGGGGGGAGGATTTCCAGTTATCTTTCTGTTACTGGTTTCTAACTTAATTCCATTGTATGGTTTCTACTTTTAAAAAAATTTGTTAACATGTGTTTTATGGCCCAGAACGTGTGTTTGATGTGACCTTGAGAAAAATGTGTATTTCGCTGTTGTTGAATTAAGTGGTCTTCAAATCCTTACATCCAGTTGATGGAAGGTATTGTTAAGTTCAGCTAGGTCCTTACTGATTTTCTGCTTGCTGAATCCATTTCTGAGAGAGGAAATCTCTCTATCCATAACTGTGATAGGGGTTTCATCTATAAGCCTTGTGATTCTATCAGCTTTTGACTCACATAGTTTAATGCTGCTGTTAGGTGCAAACACGTTAAGAACTGTTACATTTTCTTGGAGAATTGACCCCTTTTATCATTATGTAATGCCCTCCTTTATTCTGACAACTTTCCTTGCTTTGGAGTCTACTCTGTCTATAATTAATACAGCTACTCCTGATTTCTTGGATTAGTGTTAGCAGGGTGTATTTTTCTCCATCCATTTACTTCTAACCTATATGTATCTTTATATTTAAAGTGGGTTTCTTACAGACAATATAAAGTTGGAAGGCTTTTGATCTAGTTTCGAAAACTTCGAAGACAGAGGTGTTGAAAATATTTAGCTGTTGGAAATATTTAGGAAGTAACAGAGAGTTGAGGACTCTCATTTTGAGTGCTCCTGGTGAACAGGCAGGGAGTCTTTGAACTGCATCTGGTGTTATTAAAATGGCCCGTGCTATGGCTCTTTCATGATAATGTGCACAAAGTTCCACTACCCAGGATTTCATCATCACTGTGTGCCACTGTATATGTGATTCACCTCTGGTTTGAATACAGAGAGGGAACTTGCAAGTGGGTCTGATGGACACAACGGGGACGATGGGACGGAGACAGCCTGGGTGCATCCCATGGGTCACTGAAGTGGCTATGTACCAACACACATGCAATACGCCAAAATATCCCCCAGACAGATTCCCAGAATGGGTACCAGCCCAAATTCCATTTACTTTTCTTTCAAAAGGATAGCCGTACAGAGGTTAGTCAAAATGAAGTTCTAAGGAAGACTGTAATCTCGTTTGCGAAACTGGTGAGTGCTAGGATCTTTGTAACAGATTACTTGCCACATTCCTTCACTTGGGTAGATGCCCACCAGTGTGTCAAGACATCACCAGTTCAGATCACCAACTAGGTAACCTTAATACCTCTTCTACTTCTGAGGGTCTACTTCTCATTTCCTTTTAAGGGGCAGGAAATGAGAGAAGGGTCTAGAAGAGAGACATGTGGAACCTAAGAGGATAAAGGCAAGACTGACCAGTGGCCAAATTGCCTCCAGATGACTCCTACAGTAGCGTCTGTATCCATCCTCAAAGGAAGTACAGGTGTTGGGTGCCTAAAACACCCTCCCTTTGGAAAACAAAGTCTTGTCCCAGGGGGCTCCCTTTAGGGAGCTCTGGAGACAGTCTTCCTTTTGTTAGCACATTCTTTCAACAGGCAACAAAAAAAATTATCACATTTAAGTTTTGTTGTTTTTTTTTTTTAAATTACATTCATGTTCCAGCTCTGATTACTTCTTACACACACATTATCTTCATTGGATGTATGTTCCTGGATTTTCCCAGAGATTCATGGCAATAATTGCTGATTTTATTTCTAGGGGGGGGCCTGCATTCCTTTCTTAATTTCCATTTCAAAAGGGATTTGTGTACTAGTTACAGGCATACTATTCAGTATCTTATATAAAAATGTCTTTTGCTGAGGTGCCTGGGTATCTCATTTTGTTAAGTGTCCAACTTTGGCTCAGGTCATGATATCTCAGTTCGTTGAGTTTGAGCCCCGTGTGGGGCTCTGTGCTGACAGCTCAGAGCCTGGAGCCTGCTTCGGATTCTGTCTCTCTCTCTCTCTCTCTCCCCTGCTTGTGCTCTGTCTCTCTCTCTCAAAAATAAATAAACATCAAAAAAATTATTTAAAAAGTCTTTTGCCATAAAGATTTCAAGAAATTATCTCCTAGCATTTCTTACATATTTAACTACAAACTCAATGATAGGTTATTGATTTTTTTTTTCCCAGTGGTTCATCTATGATCCTATTTGAATACAGGATGCATTTCAAGTTCTTTTTCTAGTCTGGTAACTCCTAATAGTGATTCCCCACTGTACATTCTCATTTTCTAAAACACACATTCTTAAACCAGAGGATTGTTTCCTACATACACATACATGTGTGGTTACAAAAATGATGAAGATTGGCCTTCGGAGAAAATGAAAAACCTCTTCTGTTTCCCCAGCCTCCTACCTTCTACTCCAATTCAAGGTAAGGTGTTGGCTCTGACTAATCAGTGCCAACTGTATCTCCCCATCGTGTGAAAAGACCAGAAGCATTAAAGAGGATGTCTTTATCAAAATATCTGCAATTGTGACCTTCAGAGAAACAGAACAAGAAGTGCTAGTGAATTTCTTGTTGTTTTTTTTTTCCATCGGTATCCCTCCTCCCTTCCTTTCATTTCCTTTATAGCTAAGACTTCTTCCTGAAGTAAAAACATAGTTTCTATTACAAAAAAAAAGGTGAAAAACAGCATTTAATTCATGTCCATCCTCTGGTTTCCCTCTTCTGTGATAGTTGGTTTTCCCTGCTCTAAGAAGAGCCATTTTGCTTACTGGACCTGAATACCATCCTAGGGGGAAATAAAAGCAAATCTGAAACATGTTTTCAAACCCGATTTGGGCCATCCTCCTGCCGAAGGTCCTAAAGCGACTCTCCTGCACGCCTCCATGCTTCCTTGTGCGAGAGAAGGGGATAGAATTGAGCAGTCAAGTCACTAAGAGTCATACAATCTTAGGGTTGAAATGAAAGATAAGCCCCATCAACTGTATTCAATGCTTAATCTTTTCTATTGTGCCCCCAATGTTGAGATTTCAGGCTGTTAATTAATTTAATTTCTCTGCCCTCTGAGCTCTGAACCTGTAGAGAAATAAAAGGAGTGTGATTTTGTGACTTAGCATAAGAAATACATATTTAGTTTTCATCCCTGTTTCTGGCTTTAGAACTCTTAAAACCCTTGGAATTTCCTCTGTGATGAGAGTGATCTGTGTATTTTGTTATGTTAATGACGTGACTTTTGGCAAACCCCGAAGGATGGAGACTGGTAACCTGGGGAACCAGCCAAGTAACTTGAAGTTTGGAACTTTCAGTCCCACCCCTCCCCCTGACCTCTGGAGAGAGGAGAGGGGCAGCAGCTGGAACTCAATCATCAAAGGCCACTGATTTAATCAACCATGCCGATGTTGTGAAACCTTCATAAAACCCCAGAAGGATGGGGTTAAGAGAGCTGCCAAGTTGTGAACAGGTGAAAGAGTCAGGGGTGATGAGGGAGCATGAGGCTCTTTTACTGAGGTAAAGCTAGGTTGCAGAGGGTGGTAGGCCCAGACCTAGGCCTTGTGGTGTACATGGGTAGGGGTGGGTGTGTCAGACAGACACTTGCCCAGCCCTCTGTGGAAGAGGTTGAAGACAATCCTTGATATGTTACCTACACCGAAACATAGACCATAAACAACATCTACTAACTTTAGACATTTTGCCAGTCAGGGAACCATGCTTCTCTCTTGGGCAAAAGGCAGTGACGTGAGGGAGGGAAGATAGCAATTTCCACTTATTACTTCCAGTAGCCAAAAACTGTCCATATCTGGACAGGAGTGACTTCTAGAAAAATCTTATGTGGAACTAAAATCCATATTGCTGCAGCTTCTGCCCTACAGCACCTATTTGATTTGGGGGTCTTTTTAGAATAAGACTAATTCCTCTTCCACATAATGGCCCTTAAGAACCTTGGAGACATACTTTTTAGACAGTAATGTAGCTCATCACCTCTTCAGTTGAGTAGGTGTTCAAATGAACAACTTTTGGTCAACTCATCATCTGGTCTGCGCATTAGATAACTTTATGGTAGCTATGTTTAAAAATCACGTTCACTTATGACAGACAAAAAATATACCAAATGGGAAAAAAACAACTATGTAAAGAAAACTAACAAATGTAGTTATTGACATTAAATGATGAAATACACTCTCTCACCGAAATTTAGGAATTGGAAAGGCATGCCCACTCTTATCACTGTTGTGAAGTATTGTTTTGGAAAACACTAAGCAGTAAGGTGAGAAAATAGAATAAATGGCCTAAATTTATAGACCCATTTATAAATGGGACACAATCCTTTTGATCTACAGATGACATCATTCTATTGCTAGAGAAACGGCAAAGACTTATTAAAGATTTGTGATACTGTTTTGAAATTTTATTTATTAGTTCTTGCTGGAATCCAGGAAATTTTATCCCGTTAAGAGATGTTAGATGCTATCTAATGATCTCTTCCTCTTAAAAATACAAAAACCTATTTTCGTGGACAAAAACAACAACAATAAAATGAAAGCAAGAAGGGAATTAGGCTCATTGTAGTCTCTGTACTATTAACTGTTCATTGCAAAGCTGTTTTGGCTACATTTTTCTTTTCTTTCAGACTTCAGCTCCATTTGGATTTTAGCTTTACTACACTATTGTACGGATCTATGGCTCGTCTTAGAACCACCCTTGGTTTTACTTTTTCTATCATGCGCTTTGGAAAGCCTAGTTTTTCAGAATTCCATTTAGTCATTCAATTTCCTCTCTTATCGGCATCATAATTTGCAACTACACTATCAAAAATGAAATGACCTGGCTTTCCAACTTTCTCAGGCCATCTTTCCTCTCCAAGTCTCATGCCACCCAATCTTGCCTGCCTTTTTATGAACTCCTGCAACATTCCTTTCTAAAGGAATGTGTCTGATGGCCTCCAGGCTTTTCCTTTATGGTTAGTTATCACAAATTCTAGGAGAATAGATAGAAACATGGCTATGTCCCCCCACTATTACTACTGTTACCATTATTCATTTTTTCCCTTCTCTATAAGAATAATGTAAAGATTCTCTTAGGGTAGGTCCGAGGCCAATGCAAATTCTCCAATCCAAAAAATGCCACACTTAGAGAACTAGGGTCTCTGGGAATGGGGCCATCAGTCTGTGCTATAACAAGCCTTCCAGGTGATTCTGATGCATTCTAAAGTTTGCGAACTGCTGGTCTAGACAAACTTGATCTCATTGAACATTTTTTTGAGTTTGAAAGCTTGAAAAGATATTCCTTTATCAGAATGTATGAAACCTCTATGTTCTGCAGTTTATGTTAGGAATGTGGTTTTCTCAAGTCTTCTTTTGAATATTTCCTGGCTTCTTCTGTTTTCAGGGTGATAAATGTTCATACAGATCTCTATCTTCCTGACATGCTGTAACAGTCCTTCTTGTCTCCTAAGAAGCCTGCTTTTTGATTTGGGCATGTTCTTTCAATATGATATTCTCATCTGAAGCACGTATCAGTTGATCTTCAACAGCTGCTTCTTCAGGCTTCATCAAGCTTCATCATGCTTCACCAACCATGCTAGATTTTCAAACAGTCCTATTGGGCCCAGGGTTCTGTGATGGCATCTTGGGCCCAACGTGGGGCAGCTAAGGAAAAGCCCAGCGGGAGCCCTTGGGTTTCTCTACCCCTACTTCAACTGGACTGACTCTTCTTCCGTCAGTTTTAACATTGGATTTACACATTTAATAAATCTGTTTTAAAAAGAGAAGAAAGTTGGGCTCCTGGATGTCTCAGTGGGTGAAGCGACCGACTTCGGCTTAGGTCATGATCTCACCATTGTGGGTTCAAGCCCTGTGTCAGGCTCCATGCTGACAGCTCAGAGCCTGGACGCTTGCTTGGGATGCTGTGTCTCCCTCTCTCTTAGCCCCTCCCCTGCTCATGCTCTCTCTCTCTCTCTCTCTCTCTCTCTCTCAAAATAATAAAAAAAAAACATTAAAAAGAGAAGAAAGTTTTCACACTTTAAAAAATGGTTGACTGTCACTGGGTTGACTTTTGTCTGTCTAGAAAGGTGTAGGCAGGGCCCAAAGATGGGACAGATACCAAATGTATGAAGCAACACCTGTCTAGTCATTACATCGTTATCAATCAGAAGGCACTCTCATTGCTATTCTTGACCTATGGCCACACATAGATAACTACAGAGCAAATGTTAGCCTCATTCTTGGCTCTCTACTCCCTACTCATCAGTCCAAGGAGTTAATTATCCAATAAACATTTATTCCAATAAGCATTTACTGAACAGTGACCCCCTTCCTCCAAGTTAATCCAGTCCCTGAGACTGGAGAAAGTGGCTGCAGACTTGACTTTGCCTTTCATAACGTGGATACAGTAGTGTCCATTCTCTTCTTTTGAATTTCCCTGTGTGACAGTGTCAGAGCTCTGAGGCAGGTCGCATGTCTGGTTGCCTCTTTTATTCAGCACAAGTATAAGGTCTTATATTTCATACTGATGGGCTGTAGTGAGGAAGAAGTGTGCATAAACGAACAGAGGAACAAGTACTACAAAACAGGAAACAACCAAATCATCGCAGTGGGTTTTTGATGTACGTATAAATACATTATTTTGCAGCAGTTTGAATTCTCATCTATGTTTTTATCATGCTTATTCAGTTAAAGCGTTCTCAGCTCAAAACAATCGCCTGCAGGGGAGACAGTCTTAGAGAAGTATGCCTTCAGACAGAAGGAAAGCCAAGGTGAGATTGTAAAAATGCAGTAAAAATTCATCAAATGGAGACTCAAGACTTGTTGATACTACCAGTTAGAAATATTCTAACTATTTCATTCTTTCCAACCAAATTCTCCTTTTATATATCTGGGTTGTCCTTTATTCTCTTTTGCATGCCTACTCAGTACAGACTCATTGTCTTTGAGAACTGTGCCCCCAATAGACAAACACACACACACACACACACACACACACACACAGAACGGGTTCCTGTAGCCATAACTGTAATATGTGATCATGGCCCTTTGGCACAGTTGCTTGGATGAGGAATGGACCTCTGCCTTCAGGAGCCAATTCATTGGCTGTGTGTGGCTAGTCAGATGCTCTCTTGAGGATGTGAATTGCTGGACAAGAAGACTGAGTGGACAGTTATCTAGCGCTGGTCCATTAGACTGACAGCCCATACTTTCCTACGAAGCCACCAAAGCTACCTTGGCCAATGAGTTCCTGGGGCTTAGTTCAGCTTTCCTTGGATTCTGTGATATACCCTATATCCTTCCATAAATACCCACTATCCTTTGTTCTCTCTCTCTCCTCTTTCTGTTTACTTTGAATGGATTTCTGTTTAATGCAACTAAATATTCCTTAAGACACTCTATCTTTGGAAAGGTTTATTTATTAGCCCCTACTGTTACTCTAAAACATCAAATCAGATGCCTCTCCTACTCCCAAACTCTTAATCTCAAATCTTAGTAACCATTTAAACCACGCTTCTCAATGCAGGAGGCTACAATGGAAAATTACTTGGAAATTTTATAAAACCTGCCAGTGCCCTAGCCACATCCCACACTGATTGAGTCTGAAACTCCAGGTGCAAGGTCTTGATGTTAAAAATGATTATAAGGTTCCCCAGATAATTCTAAGAACCAGCCAAAACTGCAAACCACTGGAATATGACAATAACCACCCATCCTGCCAATGTATCTAGCCTGTGGCCAAGTTCATACTCACCATAAACTTTGTCTGGCCATGATGTCTACTTTAAGAAAATCAGACATAAAAACATTATTAAAAAAACAGATGAATTCTTCTCTTTAAAAAGATACTTATTTATCTTTCCAAAATGATATTTTTTTGCTGTTTTCTTAAATAACCATTCCCTGCTGATTAAAAATATGTTTCAATTTATTCAGCAACCATTAAGAAAGTGAAAAGTCAAGGCTCAGACTGGGAAAAATATTTGCAATATATGTATCTGACACAGGATTCATTAATATATAAAGGGTGAAGAAAATATGAAGAATTCCTAATAATGGTTTTTTTTTTCAGAAAAGACAAAACACCCAACTTTAAAAAATGGGTGAAGGATGACTTTAACAGGCACCTGACCAAAGATGATATCCAAATAGCCAATAAATATATGAAAATATCCTCAATACTATTATTTCATTAGGAAAATGCACATGAAAGTCCCAATGACATATGAAGTATAAAATGATATAGGAAAGAATGAAATAATTAGAATATGTGTTATTATCAACAATTATTAAATGCGAATTAAATCCAGCAGAATATCTACAAAGAAAAAGACAGACAGTAGTGGGTGTTGGTGAGGCTGTGGTACAGGTGCAACTACAATCTACACATTCAGTGCTGGTAGGAGTACAACAAAGGACCCTGCTTTGGAAAAGTGTTCAGCAGCATCGTGCAAAGGAACACACACCTACCACGTGACTCACTTATTCTACTCGAACACACATACCCAAGAGAGTTTGTGTGTGTGTCCACAAAAAGCCATGGACCAAGAATTTCTTAGGAGTTTTATTCATCCTTCCTCCCAATGATGAATTCTTTGGCAGTTTCATACTGTCAACATATATCAACCAATGACCCAGGAATTCCCTCCTACGTATGCCTCGGAGAATTGAGTGTCTGTGTCTGCAGAAGAAACAAACAAACTGTATGAAAGTGTTCATAGGAAATTTACACATAATAATCAATAACTGGAAATAACCTAAATGTCCATCAATAGAAGAGTGCGTAAACATTTTGGCGTATTTATATGATGGAGTGCTACGCAGTAATAGAAGAGAAGAACGAGTTGATATCTAGGATGACATGAATGAATTTCAAAACCATTATGCTGAGTGAAAGAAGCCAGATCTCCTCCCTGATAAAATAAATACACACCGTATGGTTCCAGTTACATGAAGGGAAATAACAAGTGAATCTGGTCTATGGTGAAAGAAACCAGAAAAGTGGTTATCTCTGGAAGAAAGGAGATACTGATTGGGAAGAATCATAAGGACACTTTCTAGAGGGACAGAAATGTTCTAGAACTTGTTTGGGACAGTGGTTACAAGCGGGTGGTGTGTGCTGAAATTCATCAGGCTGCACATTTAAGATTTGTGCCTTTTCGCATTACATGCACTAAAATGACACTCCAGTAAAACGGTATTTAGTAAATATTTGTCAAGTTTCTGTTGTGTGCCTGGACCTGTGTGAGGTATTGAGAATTCAAAGATGAACGATATATGAAGGAAACGTCTGCCCAGAAGGGATTTTGGAGTTTTAGGCAACCTATAGATTCCTGGGTTCACAATTAATTGAAAAGAAGAAAGAAAGAAAGAAAGAAAGAAAGAAAGAAAGAAAGAAAGAAAGAAA